>NC_056453.1:35782076-36085140 GCF_018296145.1 Oncorhynchus tshawytscha
GCAAGGAGCAACAACCATGTATGAGTCACGAGCGACTGTAAATGTGACCAAAATGTTTCACATCACTGTGAGTGACAGGGATCATGACCTCCCTGTGTGCATCCATGTCATAGTAGCAGAGGGTGGGGCCGAAACAGAAATACTATTATCGTATGGTATTAAACATTTTGTATTGTAGATTTGTAGTCGTGTAATAGTGTTATATGATGTACTGTTTTATCTTTTGTTTTATGTGTATTGTACTATAAGTGTATTAATGTGTTTGGACCCCAGGAAGATTTGCTGCTGCCTTGGCAACAGCCAATGGGCATCCCTAATAAATACAACAATACAAATATCCATTTTACAGAATCAGTGTTCTAAGGTGAGATGGGTGTTGAGGGTCTGAGGTTACTCACTGGAGTCTCACCTGGCATCTCCCCAGACCCTGTCCCACATCGCTCTACCTGGGACGTCAAGGATGGAGGGAAAGAAGGAGAGTAGTTTTTATAGATGGGTTTTGTATATATTTATATAACTGAAGTGAATACATCCCACTGGGCACACACTGGTTGAATCAACGTTGGTTCCACGTCATTTAAATGAAACTACGTTGAACCAAAGTGGAATGGACGTTGAATTGATGTCTGTGCCCCGTGGGAGTATTGTTGCGAAGCAAAGCCATCTGGACTAGTTATCAATTAGTCATTGTGAAGGAGTGTATGCAGGTCCATGCGTGTACGGGGGACGCTGGGCGTATGTGTTCATGCTTGGTGTTAGACCAACTGTTCTGTAAAGGAGAGTAGGACGGCCTCCCATCGATCTTGACTCATCGCGTCCACGTATCACCCCCTCCAACCCTCTTTCTTTCACACTCACTCACTCCTACTCCTATCTTCTTCACCTCTCTTCTCTCTTCCTCATTCACTGCAACTCCTTTACTTTATGAAGTAACATTTTTTAAAGGGACAGTACACATGAATAAACATTTCTGTAAAAGTGTAGTTTTTAGCCGGCCGGCTAATTTCCAAACTGCAGTCCCTGGTCAGGTAAATTAAAAACACTTCAAATGAAAATACAGAAGTGACAATAGGCACATACAGAACAACATATGACAAGCAACACTTCGCAATGCAGACAGACAGAGCAATAACACAAAAAAAGAGAACAAAATGATAGACAAAAACATGTGTAACAGACAACGGACTACATGGACAGTAGCTATGCACAGCCAGGCATTATGTTCACACACCTGACCTCTCTTTAGCCGCGTCTTCAGGTTATGTGTGAAAGTGCGGTAGGTTTTAGCACAATTGTTTTAGCACAATCTATGGCGATGTATTCCTTAGTAGGATGCGTTGGTCTGTTTTGGGGGATTATGCTAGAGCAGAATGACAGTCTCACAGGCTGTATTGTCATCAGGTATTATGTTTCAGTGGTTGTCAGACAGCAGCCACCCTCAAGAGAAATCCTCACTCTGTCTGCTATCCAGTTCTTTGAAATATTTAAATGTCTCGTTCTTTTTCCTCCCCTCTCTGTTTTTACATTCAGAGAAGACCTCTGAAAGACAACGACAACACATAGAGAAGACCTCTGAAAGACAGAGACAACACATAGAGAAGACCTCTGAAAGACAGAGACAACACATAGAGAAGACCTCTGAAAGACAGAGACAACACATAGAGAAGACCTCTGAAAGACAGAGACAACACATAGAGAAGACCTCTGAAAGACAGAGACAACACATAGATAAGACTTCTAAAGACAGAGACAACACAGAGAAGACTTCTAAAGACAGAGACAACACAGAGAAGACTTCTAAAGACAGAGACAACACAGAGAAGACTTCTAAAGACAGAGACAACATATAGAGAATACATCTAAAGACAGAGACAACATATAGAGAAGACTTCTAAAGACAGAGACAACATATAGAGAATACATCTAAAGACAGAGACAACATATAGAGAAGACTTCTAAAGACAGAGACAACATATAGAGAAGACTTCTAAAGACAGAGACAACATATAGAGAAGACTTCTAAAGACAGAGACAACATATAGAGAAGTGTCACGCCTGCTCCCGCTCCCCCTCTCTGGCGCTCGAGGGCACCAGGCGGCCCATCATTACACACACCTGTCACCATCGTTACGCGCATCAGCGCTTCATGGGATTCACCTGGACTCTCTGTTTGCCTCTGATTGCCTCCCCTATATCTGTCACTTCCTCAGTGTCTTCCTCAGTTTCATATGCATTAATGTCATTTTGTTCCCCCTGTCCAGACGCTGTTCTTGTTTTGTTATATGTCCTTTTATCCATTAAATCTTCCCTCCCTGAACTTACTTCTCGTCTCCCAGCGTCTGTCCTTACAGAATGTAGAAGCTTCAGGGAGTTTTTTTGTTCGGGTTGGTGACGTCGGGTCTGGGTGCCGCTGCCAAAAGAACCGGGGGTGCCTCAGCTGGCTCGTCGGGCTTTTTAAAATTGATTTTATTTCACCTTTATTTAACCAGGTAGGCTAGTTGAGAACAAGTTTGAGAGCTGGCTCGAGAGGTTTTCTTGCCTCGGTTGGCTCAGCAGGCTTCCATCCCAGGTAATGCCTCAGCCAGTTTGTCGGGCTCCCGCGCCTCAGCCGGCTCGTCGGGCTTCCACTCTTCAGTCGGCTCGTTGGCCTCCATGCCTCAGCCAGCCTGCCAGGTTCACCCAGGTGGGAGGCTGGGTGGCGCCCCTGGAGGGGGGAGGGTACTGTCACACCTGCCCCCGCACCCCCTTTCTGGCACTCTCTGGCACCAGGCGGCCCGTCATTACGCACACCTGTCATCATCGTTACGCGCATCAGCGCTTCATGGAACTCACCTGGACTCTATTACTCTATGAATGCCGTTTGGTCCCCCTGTCCAGACGCTGTTCTTGTTTTGTTATGCGTCCGTTTATCCATTAAATCTTCACTCCCTGTACTTGCTTCTCGTCTCCCAGCATCTGTCCTTACAGATGAGACTTCTGAAAGACAGAGACAACATGTGGAGAAGACCTTTGAGAGACAGAGACACAATTCTGCTTTGTATCTTACCCACGCCATTGGTTATTATGCACCATGATTCCACCCACTGGGCTATATGTTTGGTCCAGTAAAATATGAGCTTGAGACCTACACCCCGAAAACGAACGAGGTGCAGAGCAACAGCCTATGAACTGAAGCCCGCAGGCAGAACAGAAGGCCACAGAGGAGAGTGTGAGATCCCTTTGAAGCAGCAGGAAACAGTGTACGAGCTCTACTTTACAACAAACACTCAGAGGATATTAACTACTCTACAACAAACACTCAGAGGATATTAACTACTCTACAACAAACACTCAGAGGATATTAACTACTCTACAACAAACACTCAGAGGATATTAACTACTCTACAACAAACACTCAGAGGATATTAACTACTCTACAACAAACACTCAGAGGATATTAACTACTCTACAACAAACACTCAGAGGATATTAACTACTCTACAGCAAACACTCAGAGGATATTAACTACTCTACAACAAACACTCAGAGGATATTAACTACTCTACAACAAACACTCAGAGGATATTAACTACTCTACAACAAACACTCAGAGGATACTAACTACTCTACAACAAACACTCAGAGGATATTAACTACTGTACAACAAACACTCAGAGGATATTAACTACTGTACAACAAACACTCAAAGGATACTACCTACTCTACAACAAACACTCAGAGGATACTAACTACTCTACAACAAACACTCAGAGGATACTAACTACTCTACAACAAACACTCAGAGGATACTAACTACTCTACAACAAACACTCAGAGGATATTAACTACTCTACAACACTCAGAGGATACTAACTACTCTACAACAAACACTCAGAGGATATTAACTACTCTACAACACTCAGAGGATACTAACTACTCTACAACAAACACTCAGAGGATATTAACTACTCTACAACACTCAGAGGATACTAACTACTCTACAACAAACACTCAGAGGATATTAACTACTCTACAACACTCAGAGGATACTAACTACTCTACAACAAACACTCAGAGGATATTAACCAGCAGCAGAGTTTAGGATGTGAGTAATGAGACAGAGGTCTATCTGTTTCTCTCTAGAGGACTGAGGTCTATCTGTTTCACTCCATAGGACTGAGGTCTATCTGTTTCACTCCATAGGACTGAGGTCTATCTGTTTCACCCTATAGGACTGAGGACTGTTTCACCCTATAGGATCTGTTTCACCCTATAGGACTGAGGTCTATTGTCCGGCTCCCTCCCTCCCTCCCTCCCTCGCTCTCTCTCTCTCCTCTCTCTCTAACCTTTTCTATCTACATCTCTGTCTCTCTCTCTCCCTCCCCTCTCTCTCACTCTCTCTCTAACCTTTTCTCTCTCCATCTCTCTTTACTCCTCTCTCTCTCCCTCCCCTCCCTCTCCCTCTCTCTCCCTCTTCTTCTCCACCCCCCTCTCTCCCTCCCTCTCTAACTCCCTGTCTGAATCCCAAATCACCCCCTCCCCTCCCTCTCCCTCTCTCTCCCTCTCCACTCCCCCCCCTCTCCCTCCCTCTCTAACTCCCTGTCTGAATCCCAAATCACCCCCTCCCCTCCCTCTCCCTCTCTCTCCCTCTCCACTCCCCCTCTCTCCCTCTCTCTCTAACTCCCTGTCTGAATCCCAAATCACCTCCTTTCCCTTCCCCTCTGCACTCCATTTGCTCGTTCACATGCGCCTCTTTTATTTGCACAAGTGTCCCAAAGCTAAGGGAGTGAAAATGATCGAGGGTGTAGGGTCTAATTAGACCCCCCGGTAGCCACTTCCACTGAGCCAGCAACGCTGTCGGCTCCAGAGCGAAGTGCTATCCCAACATGCACCACGATATGTTTGGAGTTTCGGCAAATTTAATTTTAAAAAATGGAGAGGAGTGACAAGTGCATTTGTTTATGTCTGATTTCAAGGTTTGACACATGTAACAAATTAAATTCTTCCCAAATGAAATGTTTAACTGTTACTGAGGTTTATATTTTGTAAAACAACAGGGGCAATTTCTTCATTTGAATTTTATGCCCGTCCCGAAGTTGATGGGTTTATTGATCCGCTCTACACTCTCTGGGAGTCACCCTGTGAGTTTGGTCAGTAACACGTGACAATGGAGGGCCCTCCGTGCGAATTGGTAGGGATGGGGGGGTGGTTTGGGATGTACCGTCTCCCTCTCTCTGACCCCCTGGTGTAACTACAGAGGCAGCAGGCTGCTGCAGATCCTCAGGGGCCTCTAAGACTCTCCAAGGGGCCTCAGGGTGCCTTTGATTAACTAGTCTGTTCAGTCTGTTACCTATTTCAAAGCAGCCTATCTCTCTTTCTCTCCCTTTCTCTCTCTCTCTCTCTCTCCCTCCCTCTTCCCCCAGGCACCATTGCATCTGGCCAAAAGAGACAGTGAGTTCTCACCTCCTGCCCTGCCCTGCCCTGCCCTGCCCTGCCCTGCCCTGCCCTGCCCTGCCCTGCCCTGCCCTGCCCTGCCCTGCCCTCCCCTCCCCTCCCCTCCCCTCCCAATCCCCCTCTCTCCACCCGCGACCTATTATGGGTAGGATGGTCATCTGGATCAGCGTTAGTTTGGCAGATGGGGAGCAAGGGAGTCTGAAGAGCCCCTGCTGCGCTGTCTCCTGGAGCTTGTTGGTGTGCCTCTCCATGGTAGAACTATCGGACAGGATATGAGATGGGGGTAGCAGAGGGCATGACCGGTGAGGGCTGGCTACCTACATTAATAAAGCCAGTGGAGAACCTTACCTTTTATCTTTGTGGGATATCAACAGAGGCCAACTAATGAACAAAATATTTGATGTAAACGAACAAGAAATGTATGGAATAGGCCATTTTTAGTCATATATGTACAGTATTTCTCATTCATATGTACAGTTTGAGTGGGCAGTGTGGACTCCATGCATTTATATGATGATGATGATTATTATTATATATATAATTGATTCATACATACAGGGAACCCACAGACAAAGCTACTAGAAGCAGAAACGACACCATAATTCTCCCATTGTATATTTTTATTCGGCAGATAAAAATCCAGTTATTGTGTCTCTCTCCTAGTTCATTGTGTCTTTATCAGTGTTTGGGAAGTTCCCCCGAAAATATAGTTTACCAGGCTACCAATTACTTCTCACTGGAAGAAGTTAAGCTACGCTAAAGCTAGCCTTAAGAAAAATATTTTTACTTAACTTAAGTTACTACAAACTACTTTGTGAAAAGAATTTGAAAGGTCTGATGCCCGAAAAAGAAAGGAAATTATTGCATACAACCATATTTTATTTTTGCCAAAAAAAGTATGGTGTAGTTCCAGTAGTTAGCGACACCACTACAAAACACTACCTAGATTTGAATTTAGTTCAACTACCACCCACCTACTACAAACTGAAGTTAATATATTACAAGTTGAACTACATGTAATTCACCACTCCCCAACACTGGTCTTCAACATCTGTGGAGGCATAGGCAACCCACTGGGCGAAAAACTGCTTGAATCAACATCGTTTCCACGTCATTTCAACTCCCAAATTAAATGTGATGATGTTGATTCAACGTGGAAAACTGATTGAATTTAATGACAGGGTGAAATTCTTGGTTGATTCACGTTAGTTGACAACTCAACCAAATGTAAATCGAACACTAGATGTTGAACTGACGTCTGCACCTGGTGGGAAGGGATGACAATGAATTTAATTTCTATTCTAGATTATCATTGACTGCGGCTTTGTCCCAAATGCCACTCTATTCCCTACATAGTGCACTACTTTTGATCAGAGCATATGGGCATTGTGAAAACACCGAGCAGCAAACATTGTGGAGAAAACTCATGTTAAGAGTCATAGGGAATAATTGAGGAATATGCAATGACTTGTTGTGTATTTTGAGTGTGTGGTGTCGTGTCTTTGGCATCATTAATTAAAGGTGAAGACTGTTATTTTATCAAATCAATTCTCTGTAATTATTATTACTTGATTAAACTAATCATGTAAATGTAATTATCTAGGAAGTCGGGGCACAACGGAAAATCTTCAGATTACAAAGTTATAATTTTCCGAATATAACTCTTCAGATATTTTAATATCTATATATTTAATATCTGATCAATTAGTCTTCTATTAATGAATTATTCTTTACCTTACATCAGTCTCATTCCAAACGTCGTAGAATTCTTGGTTATCTGCATGAACCCAGCCTAAACCATTAATCATCCATACACCAATTGGCTTAATCATTTATTTACTAACTAACTAAATAATCACAGAATTGCATTAACAAACAAACAGTAGATATTGGTTACTAACAATGATAGGGAAGATCCCCTAGTGGGCTAAACCGATATGACGGCTTGGTGGACAAAGGGAAGTGGGTGTGGACAAAGGGAAGTGGGTGTGGACAAAGGGAAGGGGGTGTGGACAGAGAAAGAGCGGGAAAGACAAAATAGCTTTACTACACACAGTAGACAATTATATTAATTGATATGCTAATCCTTTGCACATGAACGCTCACTCATTCGGGAATAATTGCAATCAATATATTTACGCCCATATGTCGTTGTTGTCTTCTCTGTTGGAATCGTTGGTTTGTCTGTGGGAGAGTCAGTTCATCAGAGAGTCTCTGGTTACTGATGGTGGTTGCTCTATCGGTGGCTCCTGATAGTGTCTGTTGTAATGGATACGTCAGGCGTCCATTGTTCTTAGAGTAGATGTTTCGGCGGTTGTCAGTATTCGCATCCCAAGGTTTACATAACTTCTAGCTGCAGACTAGTAATTAGTATCTAAGATTTGCTCTTATTCTGAAGGGATCGGTAGTCTCAGTGTTTAACCATTTCCACGTGGAATGGTTTTCTTGTCTTGGTAGTCAAACCTGTGCCACCTCTTAACTATTCGCAATCACAGCTCACACTGTGGGTTTGCTTAGTCTGAAGAGGATTTTCTTAGGAGGGGCTTTTATTTGTAACAGTAGAAGAGGGCGGTTCCATGACGCCAGATCATGTTTGTGCTCACAGGGGGCGTGGCCGCTGCCGAATTAAACTTGACCTGGAATACAATTCTCTCAAAATTAAAGGTTAACATCACATTACATAATTTCACAAATGGTTTAATCTTTACTCATTCATTTTATACAATAATTAGATGCATAATTGAGAAATGCACACATTCAGAGATATAGTTATGTCTGTTTCCTGTCCTTCACGATGTCACCAAGTGAAACACACTCAACATAACTGGCCCTTAAGTGTTCACGGACCCTTCCCACATTCTCACAAGTGGACAAATAGTTTCATTTTCCCATTTTGGGGATTTAGGAGTTCGGCCACGTGAAATCCTTTGTTCACTCTGTCTCTCTATCTGCATGAAAAGGAGGAAAGAGTCCCCACCAGGAATTTACGGCCTGAGATAACAGAACCTGGGGGTAGGAGGGAGTGAGAGAGGGGGAAGCCACAATCTACACCCAGAAAGAGCCACGTCATTACAGTGGGATGTTATCTTCGCCACCATCTCTTACGCACGAAGCACAGTTAAGCAGCTTGCTATTCCATCTCCGTTGTCATGGCACAGACCGGGAAATAGTCCTCTCTAACAGCACTGAAAATGCACGTGGACCAAACATCATCAAACAAACCTTTCCTCTTCACTTCCAGAACCCATTGAGCAGAGAGAAGAGCCTCTTGAGTCACAGACCTGGTACATAAAACCATGACGGATGGTTATTCTCGGCTGGAAATCAAAGAAGTGTGTGTGTGTGTGTGTGTGTGTGTGTGTGTGTGTGTGTGTGTGTGTGTGTGTGTGTGTGTGTGTGTGTGTGTGTGTGTGTGTGTGTGTGTGTGTGTGTGTGTGTGTGTGTGTGTGTGTGTGTGTGTGTGTGTGTGTGTGTGTGTGTGTCCTGGCTAAATGCATTCTATAGACTGCGGCAGGGAGAGGACGGATGTGTGGTTTTTCTTCATCATGGTGTCTATCACCGGCAGTCCAGCTCAGGAGCCTCCTACCCCAACCTCTGATATCATGCCCCATGCTTATCTAATCTACCATCAAATACCACAGGCACCCCTCCTGTTTGACAACAGTAAGATAATGAATAAGCATTGATAGGTGACTATCTCTCTCTCTCTATATATATATATCTATTTATAAACTGTGTGGTTCGAGCCCTGAATGCTGATTGGCTGACAGCCGTGGTATATCAGACCGTATACCACGGGTATAACAAAACATGTATTTTTACCGCGATGCGTCATGCCTAAGAACAGCCCTTAGCCGTGGTATATTGGCCATATACCACACCCCGTCATGCCTTATTGCTTAAATCTCTCTCTCTCTCTAATTAAATTCAAAGGGCTTTATTGACATGGGAAACATGTTTGCATTGCCAAAGCAAGTGATAATAAACAAAAGTGAAATAAACCATCAGAAATTAACAGTAAACATTACGGACCAAAATGCAGCGTTGTAAGTGTCCATGATCATTTATTATATCAGAACACGAAAAATACTAAATTACAAAGTGAGGGAAAGAAATGAAAATCGAAACAGTTCTGTATGGTGAAAACACAGACACAGAAAACAACCACCCACAAATCATAGTGGGAAAACAGGCTGCCTAAGTATGGTTCTCAATCAGAGACAACGATAAACAGCTGCCTCTGATTGGGAAGCATACCAGGCCAACACAGAAATACAAAAACATAGAACACCACATAGAATGCCCACCCCAACTCACGCCCTGACCAAAGTAAAATAGAGACATAAAAAAGGAACTATGGTCAGGACGTGACACTCACAAAGGTGTCAAAGGAATAGAGACATTTCACATGTCATATTATGGCTATGTACAGTGTTGTAACAATGTGCAAATAGTTCAAGTGAAAAAGTTCAAATAGATATACAGTTGAAGTCGGAAGTTTACATACACCTTAGCCAAATACATTTAAACTCAGTATTTCACAATTCCTGACATTTAATCCTAGTAAAAATTCCCTGTCTTAGGTCAGTTAGGATCACGACTTTATTTTAAGAATGTGAAATGTCAGAATAATAGTTGAAAGAATGATTTATTTCAGCTTTTGTTTCTTTCATCACATTCCCAGTGGCTCAGAAGTTTACATTACACTCAATTAGTATTTGATAGCATTGCCTTTAAATTATTTAACTTGGGTCAAACGTTTCGGGTAGCCTTCCACAAGCTTCCCACAATAGGTTGGTTGAATTTTGGCCCATTCCTCCTGACAGAGCTGGTGTAACGGAGTTTTCTCTGTTGAGATCATTTCCTTATTCATTTCTAGCCAGATGTAAAATATTCCTGTTTTGACTAATTTAATAGAATGGGTTAGATCTACTCTATACCAAATTAGCATACCCCCTGAGTCTCTTCCCTGTTTCACACCTGATAGTTTGGTGGATGGGACTACCAGCTCTCTGTATGCCTAGAGGGCAACCAGTGGGTCCATCTCCTCTATACCATATTTCTTGTAGGATGACAATGTCTGTGTTTCCAATTTCTTTGATGAAGTCCAGGTTCCTGCTCTTTAGTCCAACGGCAGATGACCTCAGACCTTGTATATTCCAGGATGAAATAGTAAAATCTTTGTGTTACATAGTGTCTAGTGTTGTTTTTGTTTGGTGTAGACCTGGACAATCACAGTAGGTGTGAGCAGAGCATGTTGAGCATCTGATACATACCTGTTCTCTCTCTCTCTCTCTCTCTCTCTCTCTCTCTCTCTCTCTCCCTCTCTCTCTCTCTCTCCTCTCTCTCTCTCTCTCTCTCTCTCTCTCTCTCTCCATCTATCTCTCTATCTCTCTCGCTCTCTCTCTCCCTCTCCCTCTCTCTCTCTATCTCTCTCTCTCTCTCTCTCTCTCTCTCTCTCTCCCTCCTCTCTCTCTCTCTCTCTCTCTATCTCTATCTCTATCTCTCTCTCTCTCTCTATCTCTCTCTCTATCTCTCTCTATCTCTCTATCTCTCTATCTCTCTCTCTATCTCTCTATCTCTCTCTCTCTCTCTCTCTCTCTCTCTCTCTCACAAAGGCCAAGTATGTTGTTGTTATTATTGTGAGTGGGTCTATGAAATGTAGTTGATGACCAGTTGATGACACACACAGCTCAGTCTCAGGAGAGGGAAGAGACGCTTTGTGAATAAAGGCCCAGGTCTGCATCTCAAATGGCACCCTATTCCCTAAATAGTGCACTACTTTTGACCAGAGCTCATACATAGGGAATAGGGTGCCACGTGGGACGCACACCAGAGCTCTTGGTGGGTTTCTGTAGTGGCTCTGGGTGTTATTCTCTCCACATGATAGGAAACAGAAAAGTATATGTTAATTTCACCGAAGTTAGTGTTTTTTTCCCCCACCTCAAGCACATGTGAGGGCTACACTACAGAGGCAGTACTGTGTGTGTGTGTTTATTGTTTATTTATTTGGATCCTCATTAGCTTTTGCAGAGGAAGCAGCAGATACTCTTCTTGGGGTCCACATTAAACACTAAACATGACAAGTAACAAAACACTGATACACTGATAGACAAGGACAGTCACACACATGTAAAATACAACGATATACAAACAATACAAAATAAAGACTTATAATAATAATACAAACAATACAACCAAAATAATACTAATGTGTGTGTTAGATGGAAGGGAGTTCCATGCGATCATGGCTCTGTATAATACTGTGTTGCCGTGAATTTGTTTTTGGACTTGGAGACTGTGAAGAGACCCCTGGTGGCATGTCATGGGGACTGTGAAGAGACCCCTGGTGGCATGTCTTGTAGGGTATGTATCGGTGTCAGAGCTGAATGTTATTTGATTATGCAGACAATCTGGAATTTTCATTACAGTAAAACTTCTCATAAAAACTAGAAGAGAAGCAGTTCATCTCTTGTCAACGCTCAACCAAGAAAAACTGGCATTCATTTTGTTGAAGTTAGTTCTGCATGTGTATTTAAGGGCACATTCAATATTGCCAATCATTCTGTAAGGTTTTGTTATAAATGACCCATCAACTTCAATGAACAATGGAGATAAATTGGGTTTTCTGCCCATGATATCATTTAAGGTGCTCCAAAGTATTTTTCCATTGTGTTTTATGTCATTATTTCTTGGTTTGGTAATATAATTTCTTCTTCTTTTTGTTAAGTTTAGTCACAAAACGTGTCGATTGACAGTATGTCCACCAATCAGCTGAGCAGCCTGACTTGTTTGCCTCTTCTTTTGTATAATTTCTTTGAATCTTAAAATGTTTCAAGTCATCATCAATCCAGGGAGCTCTAACAGTTCTCACAGTTAGTTTCTTAACAGGTGCATCCTTGTCAACGATTGGCCTGAATAATTTTACAAATACTTCCAGCTCCATCTGGAATCACTTCCTCGTGCCCATCAGACCAATCAACATTTTTTACATCTTCAATAAAAGAGTCATGAGGAAACATTTTGTATGATCTCTTATAAATTATTTTAGGCCCAACCTTTGACACTTTGGCTTTCCTCATTATTGCCACAATGTTATGGTCACTACATTCAATGAGAACTGATATTGCTTTGGAGCAAAGCTCTGCAGCATTAGTGGAGATATGATAAATACAAGTGGATGTCATAGATACAACTCTATTGGTGTCCACTCTGGTTGGTTGAGTGATAACCTGGGTCATGTTACAGGCATTAGTCAGAGTTAGAAGCTTCCTCTTCAGAGGACAGATAGTTGCTAACCAGTCAGGTCACCCAGAAAATAGACCTCTCTCTGTTAAATCACACACATTATCAAGCATTGCACATACTGTATATTATCCAAATACTGACTCTTAGCACTTGGTGGCCTTTAGCGGCAACCCAAAAGAAGAGGCTATAGATGAGGCAGGTGAATTTGCAACCACAACCCATTTGACATGAGATCCTCTCTAAACTTCACAGGAATGTGGCTCTGAACATACAGTATACCTCCCCCATAGGCATTCCTGTCTTTTCTTTTTTGTAGATGTTATATCAAATCAAATCACATTTTATTTCTCACATGTGCCGAATACAACAGGTGTAGTAGACCTTATAGTGAAATGCTTACTTACAAGCCCTTAATTAACCAACAATGCAGTTTTAAGAAAAATAAGTGTTAAGTAAAAAATAGATAAATAAAAAATAAAAATAATTCAAGTGCAGCAGTAAAATAACAGTAGCAAGGCTATATAGGCGGTACCGGTACAGAGTCAATGTACAGGTCAGTTGAGGTAATATGTTAAGTACATGTACTGTAGGTAGACTTAAAGTGACTATGCATAGATAATAAACAGAGAGTAGCAGCAGCATAAAATGGGGGACAATGCAAATAGTCTGGATAGCCATTTGATTAGTTGTTCAGGAGTCTTATGGTTTGAGGGTAGAAGCCTCTTGGACCTAGACTTGGCGCTCCGGTATCGCTTGCCGTGCGATAGCAGAGTGAACGGTCTATGACTTGTGTGACTGGAGTCTTTGACAATTGTTTGGGCCTTCCTCTAACACCACCTAGTATATAGACCCTGGATGGCAGGAAGCTTTGCCCCTGTGACATACTGGGCTGTGAGCACTACCCTCTGTAGCACCTTACGGTCGGATGACGAGTAGTTGCCATACCAGGTGGTGATGCAACCATGCTCTCAGTGGTGCAGCTGTATAACTTTTTGAGGACCTGGAGACTCATGCCAAATCTTTTCAATCTCCTGAGGAGGAAAGGCATTTCTGTGCCCTCTTCACAACTTTCTTTGTGTGTTTGGACCATGATAGTTTGTTGGTGGTGGACAACAAGGAACTTGAAACTCTCGATCCGCTCTACTACAGCGAATGGGGTCATGTTCAGCCCTCTTTTTCCTGTAGTCCATGATCAGCTCCTTTGTCTTGCTCACGTAGAGGGAGAGGTTGTTGTCCTGGTACCACACTGCCAGGTCTCTGACCTCCTCCCTATAGGCTGTCTCATCGTTGTCTGTGATTAGGCCTACCACCGTTATGTTGTCAGCAAACTTAATGATGGTTTGGAGTCGTGCTTGGCCACGCAGGCCACGCAGCATGACCATTGAGGGGGTGGGGGGATGACCATAGGGGGGGCAGTATGACCATTGAGGGGGGGGGATGACCATAGTGGGGGGGCAGCATGACCATTGAGGGGGTGGGGGGATGACCATAGGGGGGCAGCATGACCATTGAGGGGGTGGGGGATGACCATAGGGGGCAGCATGACCATTGAGGGGGTGGGGGATGACCATAGGGGGGGGCAGCATGACCATTGAGGGGGTGGGGGGTGACCATAGGGGGGGGGCAGCATGACTATTGAGGGGTGGGGGGATGACCATAGGGGGGCAGCATGACCATTGAGGGGTGGGGGGATGACCATAGGGGGGCAGCATGACCATTGAGGGGGTGGGGGGATGACCATAGGGGGGGGCAGCATGACCATTGAGGGGTGGGGGATGACCAGAGGGGGGCAGCATGACCATTGAGGGGTGGGGGATGACCATAGGGGGGGGACAGCATGACCATTGAGGGGTGGGGGGATGACCATAGGGGGCAGCATGACCATTGAGGGGGTGGGGGATGACCATAGGGGGGCAGCATGACCATTGAGGGGGTGGGGGGATGGCCATAGGGGGGCAGCATGACCATTGAGGGGGTGGGGGGATGACCATAGGGGGGCAGCATGACCATTGAGGGGTGGGGGGATGACCATAGGGGGGCAGCATGACCATTGAGTGGGTGGGGGGGACCATAGGGGGCAGCATGACCATTGAGTGGGTGGGGGGAAAGTGAAATAAAAAAAACAATAACAATTATAATAAAAAATGTATAATTGACATATTAACAACAGTGATAATGTCGTTGGGGATGGGGCTGAGTAAAAGTCAGTTGGGGGAGTGGGAATGTCCCTAGGGGGAGCAGCAGGTAAGGTAAGTGACCGTTGATGGGGTGTGGGGGGGAAATGTTCATAGGGAGAGTAGAGGGGGAGAGGGGAGCAGGTAGGTGACTAGTTTATCCAGTAGCTTACCACCCTGCATCTCACTGCTGGCTTGCCTCTGAAGCTAAGCAGGGTTGGTCCTGGTCGGTCCCTGGATGGGACACCAGATACTGCTTTCCTCTGGTCTCAGGGCAGTGATTAGAGACATTGCCCTGTGTATGGTGCCGTCATTCGGATGGGACGTTAAACAGGTGTCCTGACTCTCAGTGGTCACAAAAAGTCCCATCGCACTTATCATAAGAGTAGGGATGGTAAACCTGGTGTCCTGGATAAATTCCCAATCTGGCCCTCATACAATCATGGCCACCTAACTATCCCCAGCTTCCAATTGGCTCATTCATCTTCCTCCTCACCCCTGTAACTATTCCCCAGGTCATTGATGTAAATGACAATGTGTTCTCAGTCAACCTACCTGGTAAAATAAAACACATATTCAGCGGCCATTCTGCCAGTTTTTGCCATGATGCTCTTGCACTGCCTGTGTCTGAGGGATTGAAATTGGGAGAAACAGGGTATGACTTGGTTGACTTGGTTCCCCGATGATCTTCTTGGCCTTCCTAAGACACCTGGTGTTGTAGGTGTCCTTTATTAAGGCAGGTACCGTTGAGGATGCACGTATCACCCACCCACCCGCGGCGGTGGTTTTGCCATACCAGGCTTTGATGCAGCCTGACAGTCGATGAGCTCTCGATGATGCTCCTGTAGAACACTGTGAGGGCCCCTCGGGGACAGGCCAGATTTCTTCTTCTTTTCTTCACCACGGGTGTCCGTGTGGTTAGACCATTTCAGCTTCTCCGAGGAACGCCCAGGAAGTTTCCATGGCCGAACAGCATCACACAAGCCTAAGATCACCATGTGCAATGCAAAGCTCGCCGCCATTGGACTCTGGAGCAGTGCAAACATATTCTCTGGAGTGATGAGTCACTCTTCACCATCTGGCAGTGCGATAGACGAATCTGGGTTTGGCGGATGCCAGGAGTACGCTACCTGCCCCAATACAAAGTGCGAGGAGGTGGAGGAGGAATAATGGTCTGGGGCTGTTTTTCATGGTTCAGGCTAGACCCCTTAGTTCCAGGGAAGGGACATCTTAACACTAGAGCATACAACGACATTCTAGACGATTCTGTGCTTCCAACTTTGTTGCAACAGTTTGGGGAAGGCCCTTTCCTGTTTCAGCATGATAATGCCCCCGTGCACAAAGCGAGGTCCATTCAGAAATGGTTTGTCGATATCTGTGTGGAAAAACTTGACTGGCCTGCACAGAGCCCTGACCTCAACCCCATTGAACACCTTTGGGATGAACTGGAACACCGACTGCGAGCCAGGCCTAATCGCCCAACATCAGTGCCCGACCTCACTAACTCTTGTGGCTGAATGAAAGCAAGTCCCCGCAGCAATGTTCCAACATCTAGCAAAAATGCCTTCCCAGAAGAGTGGAGGCTGTTATAGCAGCATGCTTTTGACTTTGAAATGAGATGTTCGACTAACAGGTGTCCACATAATTTTGGTAATGTGGTGTATTTACGTTTCGAGAAGTTCCAATAGTCACAGCCCGCGTCATCAAAACAATCTTGAAACATAGATTCTGATTGGTCAGACCAATGTTGAACAGACCGTACCACGGGTACTTCCTGTTTAAGACTCTGCCTACAGGAGGGCAGTAGCAAAATGGAGGCATGATCAAATTTGACGAAAGGAGAGCGGGGGAGGGCCTTGTAACCGTCCCAGAAGGGGGAGTAGCACAGGAGATGTGTTGATAAAACTTTGATAATGTTTTCCTCAGATTTCCTTTATTAAAGTCCCAAGCTACAAAAAATACGAAATCAGGATATGTAGTTTCCAACTTGCACAAAGTTCACTGTGGTTACTTGAGAGCTGTCGTGGTGTCTGGTTGGTTGGGGGGGGTGAATATGAATCAGACTTCCCTCCCCAGAATTGGCCAAAAAATTATAATAATTCCAAAAATGTCAGAAACATTAACTTGCTTGACCATGCGGTTGGTCATGCAACTGTCTGTTACTGTACATGTAATATGCTTTGTGGACTTCACTGGACAGAGCTCTCCAGTTTTGTGATAAAACAACGGTGTGGTTTAATTTATTCTGCCACTCTATTCTTGTTGTCTCAACCTTTAGGCCTATATATCACGGTCGCATGACATATGAACTACAATAGAGCAAACAACGCAATCATCACAACACATAGGTTGTAATATGGCATTTTGGGGGGCTTGGCTTCCCCAGTGATTTTACTCACTCAGCGCCACTGGAAACATACACCTCCACATGTATTTTACCCAGCGGCTGAATGAACGGGGACAGTATATCTGGAGAGAACCATGATTCCATCAAATAGAGTATATTACAATCCATGATGTCTCTCTGTAAGGAGATCCTCGCCCTGAGCTCATCTATTTTATTGTACGGGGACTGAATGTTAGTGAGTAATATACTCGGAAGCGCTGGATGGTATGCACGCCTCCTGATTAAGAGCCCACTCTTTGTTCCTCTTCTCTGGCAACAGCGACATGGAGCTGTATTTAGGATGGATGGAAATGCCTCTGGGAATTCAAACAAAGGATCCAATTCAGGTCATTCAAATTTCTGTTCAAAATTCTAGTGAATGACCGTCGATCTAATATACAAAAGTTATTTAGGTAATAATGCAAGAAACATTCGGAGAAAATCATGTAAGAAATAACAAAACAAAAAAAATACTGCAAAGTTGGCTAAGAGCTAGAAACTGGGCGATCCTGTCTGTCAGTGCCATCTTGTATACCTGCTTCGCCAAGCAGCAGCTCTTCAGTCTTTAGTATCCTGGGACTGATAGTAGCGGTCCCAGCAACTGAGGATAACCGCATAGTGGGATCCAAATTAAACAGGTAGTAAACACGTTTTTTAAAATAAAAAACATTTTCAAAAACAACGAACCAAGCTCTCTCTCGTTCCGCGTTCAGCGTGCGTCGCACTCTGATGACCTTGTGTGTGTGTGTCACAGGAGGTTGGTGGCACCTTAATTGGGGAGGACAGGCTCGTGGTAATGGCTGAAGCGGAATAAGTGGAATGTTATCAACTACATCAAACACATGGTATTATGAGCCGTCCTCCCTAAGCAGCCTCCACTGGTGTGTGTGTGTGTGTGTGTGTGTGTGTGTGTGTGTGTGTGTGTGTGTGTGTGTGTGTGTGTGTGTGTGTGTGTGTGTGTGTGTGTGTGTGTGTGTGTGTGTGTGTGTGTGTGTTTGAGAGAGAGAGAGAGAACATGCATGTCCGTATTTCAGTGAACAAGAGCATGACGTGTGTGTAGCTGTATGACCGTATCTGTATGTTTGCATTGTTCTTCCTCCCTTCTCTCTAAAATAACATTCATCTTGCCAGAGAAAATAATAGTCAATAAAGACGGTTATTTCTGCTATATCTCTAAATCAAGCAGGTACAGAATTTAGCTCTAATATTCCACAGTGGCACACTGTGACCCCCTGCAATGTCAGCCTGTCAGACACACGTACCCGCAAACACAGATGGGAGATAATTGGCTATGTTCTGCTTTCTGAGTGCGTGGGTGTCCTTCACTCACGTGTCACATCACACATGTCAGGTTAACCTCTGCCAAGGGAGAGAGAGAGAAGGGATGATGGGGGGATGGAAAGAATGAGAGAGGTAGGAGAGGGAGAGGGAGAGGGAGAGAAAGAAATAAAGAAAGGAAGGGGAGAGAGAGAGAGAGAGAGAGAGAGAGAGAGAGAGAGAGAAAGAAAGAAAGAGAGAGAGAGAGAGAGAGAGAGAGAGAGAAATTACATTGATCTCAAAACTTGGACCTGCTCAACAATAAAGATATGATGAATCATTTGTTTTGTCTCTGATGATTATGCCACTCAATATGCAACAATCTGTATGTATTTATGCATAGCCAGTTCACAACGCTTGTTCCCATTGCTACCATTCAACCATGCCACTGCTACCATTCAATCACAATTTGTTACAGAGCCAGGCAGTGGCTTGGAGAAATAGCTAATGAAAGCAAGGAAACACACCTGAGATGGTAATTATGTGGCTGGCTGAAAGATCTCAAACCAGATAAGAGTTGTGATGTGGAGACTACCACCATCTATGGGTGATAGTTGGTCAAAACCAGATCATTCAACTGAATCTGTGTAAGATGCATCTACTATATAATAAGATCCTTATCAGCAGTTACCTGTGTAGGTTCGGCCCTCTGTCAACTTGGGCCGCATGGCAAATAGCCCGGGAACACAAGGAAGACACAAAGGACAATGCTTTAAGGGTTAGTACGCCCTTCCCCCTTTTGAGGGGCCAAAATGTATCCCTCAAGTTTCAAGTTTTAATGTGACATGCACAAGTATACTGATATGCCTTTCTTGCAAACTCAGAACCCAACAATGCAACAATCAATAACAGTGTAACAGCACAGTAGAAATAAGAAGAAATATGAAGAACACAAGTAAGTAAGCAACATACTCTATACAGGGTCAGTTCCAATACCATTTTTACAATTTGCAGGGATACTGGAGTGATGGAGGTAGATATGTATATAGGTAAGGTTACTAGGCAACAATATCTGTTACAGTATCCAGAGGAATGTGAATAACACCAAAGCAGCCATGTCTGGTATCTAAAGTTTTATGCAATCTACACTGAACAAAATATAAACGCAACATTTAAAGTGTTGGTTACATTTTTCATGAGCTGAAATAAAAGATCCAAGACATTTTCCACAAAAATCATATTGCTCTTATAGTTTGTGCACAAATTTGTTTACATCCCTATTAATGAGCATTTCTCTCTTGCCAAGATAATCCATTGATCATAAGTTATCATATTAAAAATGGCTCAAATTTGAGTTATAAAATTGCTATATCTTCTCTCTGCTCCATGGAAAACGTAGATTTTACATTAAATTAAACATGCAAATTTTTTCACTACACCGTCACGAGGGGGACAAGGGGGACGCTTGTCTACCCCCCTATGTGTGTGTGTGTGTGTGTGCCACTGGGGCCCCTCATGATGACTGCTGTTTTTTTTGTGCCCCCCACCCCCATCAAAATGGACAATTACTGCTCTAGGACAATGGACAGTCTAACTCTAGGCCCTGTCTGTAACTAGTGTCTTTCTCCAGAGACCCATCTTGAACAGGGCACGTCTTGCTTGCTTTCGTGTGTCCCTCCTCATTGCTTCCCAGAAATAGACCACTCAGAAAGACAGACTTCTGCTTTGAATTGCAAATGTTTCTGACTGGCTAGTGAGTGTTTGTTCTGCACAGAGTTGGGGAGTAATAGATTACATGTAAGGGATTACAATAAACTGTTACAGTAATCGGTTACGTTACCAGCAAAAATATGGTAATCAGATTACAGACACAGTACTTTTGAAAAACCTTGACACTTCTCTGTTTTCTCATTGACATTCAAACCAGCATTGAAAAAGACAAAAGTTTAAATTTGTTTAACGTGAGCGAGTCTGACCATAAGTCAGCTACCAATATGATGACACACCAAATGTTTTTGATGGATCGCGGGAAAAGAGCAGGAATAGGCTTTTGTAGGCTACAGTCCAAGCTATGTCTTCCAATGGTGTGACTGCTATTGGCATCCTAAGATGAACCAATTTGAATAAACGCTTGGAGGTAAGGATGACAGTGGTGGTGTAGTCTACGGAGATATGGATATCACTTATTATTGATATCTACATAGCGCATTGATGTGAATCACACTACTGCTCTCTCATTTAGCTATTTGTGCCTTATGGATTGTGGTTGTTGTGGATGGTTGTTCACAAATCTAAATGTGTATTTGAACCCATTAATGGTTGAATTCAAGAAATTTAAGTTGCCTATCTGTTGAAGGAATTCTAAATTCCTCTGTTTTATTTCCCAATCAAAATTAAACACTCTGTCTATGCATTTAAGGGTTTGTAAGACCCTAATATTTTATAAGAATGGACAGAGCCCCGGTCTTAAAAGTCAGGTAACAGCATTTAATTCAAGAGAGTACTGCCTTCATACACATTTTACCACAGGTTATAAACTGAAAATGACGTCAGCGTTTTCTAAATGTTCTATCTCTTCTTGACACTGGTAGAGAGGCCCTATAGTTCTCGAGCCTTCCCTCCTCGCCTAAAGCCAAGGTCAGTCAGTGTAGATAGCATTCTAGACAGTCTGGAGATAGTCTGTCCCTGCCATCTGGAGATAGTTCATTCATTTGTACCAAGGCATTGTTCTAAACTCCTGACTATATTATATACAATTGGGAATGGGAGCAAGAGAGAAAATTCATACATGTACAGTACATGATAGCATTTGGACTAGTCAGTCCTGATTGAAATGTATACATAATTAGTCATCATTGATAAAAATTCCCTTAACACTATCAATCATTGTTTTTGAAACCAGTGGACAGCTAGTGAAAAATGAGCTCTTACAACAGATGAATAGTGCGGATCCCAGCCTATGGAATAAAAGTGGGACTTTTATTACTCAATCTAATTCATGCTGACAAAATAAAATGCATCCACAGGCCTAATGGACACATGCTCAAACTCACACACTTTTGATAGACTTCAAGGGGCAATCTATAGTTGCTACATCCATTTTTGGACTTGTAAATTATATATACAGTACCAGTCAAACATTTGGACACACCTACTCATTCAAGGGTTTTTCTTTATTTTAATATTTTCAAAATTGGAGAATAATAGTGGAGACAGCAAAACTATATAATAACACAGATGGAGTCATATAGTGACCAAAGAAAAGTGTTAAACAAATTCAAATATGTTATATTTAAGATTCTTCAAAGTAGCCACCCTTTGCCTTGATGACAGCTTTACACTGTGTTTGTGTTTGTGTGTTGGACCATGATAAGTCCTTAGGGATGTGGACACAGAGGAACTTGAAGCTCTCGACCCGCTCCACTACAGCCCCATCGATGTGAATGGGGGTGTGTTCAGCCCTCCGTTTCCTGTAGTCCACGATAATCTCCTTTGTTTTGCTGACGTTGAGGGAGAGGTTCTTGTCCTGACACCGCAGGTCTATGACCTCCTCCCTAAAGGCTATCTCATCGTCATCAGGCCTACCACCGTCTTGTCGTCGGCAAACTTAATGATGGTGTTGATAGTTGTGTGCGGCCACGCAGTCGGAGGGGATTAACCACGCACGCCTGAGGGGCCCCCGTGTTGAGGATCAGCGAGGCAGATGTGTTGTTGCATTCCCTCACCACCTGGCGGCAGTCCTTCAGGAAGTCCAGGATCCGGTTACAGAGGGAGGTGATCAGTCCCAGGGTCCCCAGCTTAGTGATGAGCTTGGAGGGTCCAATGGTGTTGAACGCTGAGCTGTAGTCAATGAACAGCATTCTCACATACAGTGCCTTGCGAAAGTATTCGGCCCCCTTGAACTTTGCGACCTTTTGCCACATTTCAGGCTTCAAACATAAAGATATAAAACTGTATTTTTTTGTGAAGAATCAACAACAAGTGGGACACAATCATGAAGTGGAACGACATTTATTGGATATTTCAAACTTTTTTAACAAATTAAAAACTGAAAAATTGGGCGTGCAAAATTATTCAGCCCCCTTAAGTTAATACTTTGCAGCGCCACCTTCCGGCATAGGTTCCGGCATCCATTAATACAACTTTTAATTCCATTTTTATGTAACTTTTCCAAGAAATTATCTTGTATCAACATGTCAAAGTAAATGTTCAGAAGTTATATTAAGTACTCTCTTTGAAATTCAGGACACATTTCCCCTAAGGGCAGTGAAAAATAATGAAGTCTGAGGAATGAAGAGATTTTTTGTTGTTGTTGTTGTTGTTGGTATTTAATGACACACAGTACTTTCGTGACTCACAGTCATAACTCTCCAAGGAGGTACAAACTAAAGCACCTCTTTAAAGTATCCCAGCTAGCACATAACGTTCTGAGAGTCTGGCTTGTCATTGTTGAGGGTTTTGGTCTGTATGTTCAGCAGCATTACAGAGGGGTCACCCAGCTAGCACATAACGTTCTGAGAGTCTGGCTTGTCATTGTTGAGGGTTTTGGTCTGTATGTTCAGCAGCATTACAGAGGGGTCACCCAGCTAGCACATAACGTTCTGAGAGTCTGGCTTGTCATTGTTGAGGGTTTTGGTCTGTATGTTCAGCAGCATTACAGAGGGGTCACCCAGCTAGCACATAACGTTCTGAGAGTCTGGCTTGTCATTGTTGAGGGTTTTGGTCTGTATGTTCAGCAGCATTACAGAGGGGTCACCCAGCTAGCACATAACGTTCTGAGAGTCTGGCTTGTCATTGTTGAGGGTTTTGGTCTGTATGTTCAGCAGCATTACAGAGGGGTCACCCAGCTAGCACATAACGTTCTGAGAGTCTGGCTTGTCATTGTTGAGGGTTTTGGTCTGTATGTTCAGCAGCATTACAGATGGCAGGAAGCTTTGCCCCAGTGATGTACTGGGCCGTTCGCACTACCTTTGTAGTGCCTTGCGGTCGGAGGCGGAGCAGTTGCCATACCAGGCAGTGATGCAACCAGTCCGAATGCTCTCGGTGGTACAGCTGTAGAACCTTAAGAGGATCTGAGGACTCATGCCAAATAGTTTTGTTGTGCCCTCTTCATGACTGTCTTGTTGTGCTTGCACCATGTCAGTTTGTTGGTGATGTGGACGCCAAGGAACTTGAAGCTCTCAACTTGCTCCACTACAGCCCTGTCGATGTGAATGGTTTGCAAGCCCTGCCACATCTGATGAGCGTCAGAGCCGGTGTAGTACGATTTGATCTTAGTCCTGTATTGACCCTTTGCCTGTTTGATGGTTCATCGGAGGGCATAGCGGGATTTCGTTAGAGTCCCGCTCCTTGAAAGCGGCAGCTCTAGCCTTTAGCTCAGTGCGGATGCTGCCTGTAATCCATGGCTTCTGGTTGGGGTATGTACGTATGGTCACTGTGGGGACAACGTTGTCGATGCACTTTTTGATGACGCCAATGACTGATGTGGTGTACTCCTCAATGCCATCGGAGGAATCCCGGAACACATTCCAGTCTGTGCTAGCAGAACAGCCCTGTAGCTCAGCATCCACAAAACTCTCTCTATCCTCTATCTTGTTAAGTATGTTCAGGTGTATTTGCCATGCCCACTCATTGGCCACACCTGATCATAATAAGTGCCTGTTTCCTTTGAAAGGGGAATTATTTGTATAGACAAAAATTAACAACTTTGTAATGGTTGAAAAACATGGCATGCTAGCGCCATCCTAATGGCGCAGTGAGCTAATTCAATGAATCAAGAGCAGGATATAACAGGTTTGATCTCACTGACGCTGTGTAACAATAATAACAAAAAAATGTGTTTGCATGATTTAATGTCAAAGGAAATGAATTTCCATGTGTTCTAGCTGTGCTTGGAGTTTTAAAAAGTGTACCCCAAATAAGTTAGAAGGCTTATTGAACCATTCAGTGAAGGTTTTAATAAGGAAGTTATTCAAAAACCTCCAAATAACCTTTTATTCCGTTAACAAAAACTTCCAGGAAAACCAGAGTGAAACTTTAAGGAACCTCACTGCAACCTAGAAAATAAGTTCCCAGAACAGGCTAAACGTTCACTTCTGTTCTCAGAGCGTTTAAAAAAACGTTCCGTTTTACCTGTCAGGAAACATACGGCTTCATTCCCACAACCAATTTGAAACCAAAAACATACGTTCCGACAACTTCCAAGGAAACAAATGCAAGCTGCGTATGCAAATGGTCAACGCATGCTCTGAGTACGCGTCCTGGTAATCAGTCTAGCCCTGCAGCCTTGTGAATATTAACCTGTTTAAAGGTCTTATTCACATCGGCTAGGTCTTGTTCTTTGAAGGTCTTACTCACAAAGTTGCAGTCAGTACCATAATCTTTTTGAGTACCAAACTCTGTAACTGTCACGACTTGCGCCGAAGTTGGCTCTCCTGCCTGTTCGGGCGGTGTTCGGCGGTCGTCGTCACCGTCCTACTAGCCACTACCGATCCCTTTTTCGTTTGTCTGTTGGTTTTGTCTAATTAGTTTCACCTGTGTGTATTCTAGTCTAATTAACGTCCTTATATGTAGTAGGTTGTCCCGCCCTTGTTTTGTGCGGGATTGTTTTTTGTATTCATGTCATTTGGTGTAGTACTTGTGTTTTATTCTCCGGTCTATTTTTGATCCTGTGTTGGATTATTCACCCTGTATCTTGGGTTGACCGTGTTTTTTGTGCACCGGAGAATAAACTGTCAATCACTGAAACCTGCTCTCTGCGCCTGATTCCACTCACCTTGATAAAATGTGACAGAATCCCGCACCACCATGGAATCAGCAGGAGCAGCCGCGTCTCCTCTCCCATCGATGGAAGAGAGGGTCCTCCATCACACCAGCGTGCTTCACCAGATTGGTTCTGCTATGGACCAAATGATGGAGAGGATGGATCGATGGGAGAGGAGTGGCTTTCCCACCTCATCTCTAGCACCCCCTTCTACAGCACCTCCTGTTCCTGCGACCACATCTGGCTCCGGGGCTCTTCGGCTGACACTCCCACGGGAGTATGACGGAACTGCGGCTGGGTGCCAGGGTTTCCTCCTTCAACTGGAACTATACCTGGCTACCGTGCGTCCTGCTCCCTCCGGAGAGGAGAGCGTGAGCGCCCTCGTCTCCTGCTTGACTGGGCGAGCCCTCGAGTGGGCCAACGCAGTGTAGAATGGTCCGGACTCGGCGAGGGATAATTACCCAGAGTTCACCCGCCGATTCCGAGCTGTTTTTGACCATCCACCAGAGGGTCGGGCGGCGGGTGAACGGCTGTTCCACCTGCGTCAGGAGACGAGGAGCGTACGGGACTTTGCTCTGGAGTTCAGGACCTTGGCCGCAGGAGCAGGATGGAACGACATCGATCATTTCAGATGCAGTCTCAGGGAGGATGTCCGCAGGGAGCTGGCATGTCGGGACACCACATTCACACTGGATGAACTCATTAACTTGGCTATCCGTCTCGACAACCTGCTGGCTGCCCGCGGGCGTTCGGATCAGGCCCTGTCGTTTCCACTTCCCAGCACTCCTGCCCCTATCCCTATGGAATTAGGAGGGGCGGCTTCGAGGGGGACCGGAGGAGGAGTGTCCTCCTGCACCAGTTGTGGTCGACGAGGGCACACGTCCGACCGGTGCTGGAGGAACTCGTCTGGGAGTCGGGAGGGCAGGCGGAGCACTGCTCGATCACCCCAGGTGAGTAAGCACCAGACTCACCCAGAGCTTCCTGTCGGTCATGTGTATGTGTTGACTTCTTTCGGCTAGGGATTCCCCTGGTGTCGTTAGACCTACCTTTCCCCGTGCACTCCTTAGATAGCCGACCATTAGGGTCAGGAGTAATTAGGTAGGCTACGGTGCCACTGGACATGGTAACGCAGGGGGATCATAAGGAGCAGATTAGTCTGTTCCTTATAGATTCACCTGCGTTTCCAGTGGTGTTGGGGGTTCCCTGGTTAGCTCAACACAACCGGTGATTTCCTGGCGACAGGGGGCTCTTAAGGGGTGGTCAGAGGAGTGTTCAGGTAGGTGTATAGGAGTTGCCGTTGGTGCGACTACGGTGGAGAGTCCAGACCAAGTTTCCACCGTGCGCATTCCCTCTGAATATGCCGATCTGAATATGCCGATCGCCTTCAGTAAAAGGAAGGGGACCCAATTACCACCTCATTGTCGAGAGGACTGCGTGATAAACCTTCTGAAGAACGCTGCACTTCCTAGGAGTCACGTGTATCCATTGTCCCAGGAGGAGACGGTAGCGATGGAAACATATGTCGCTGAATCACTGGGACAGGGGTACATTCGGCCCTCCGCATCACCCGTAACCTCAAGCTTCTTTTTTGTGAAGAAGAAGGATGGAGGTCTGCGTCCGTGCATTGATTATAGAGGTCTAAATTCCATCACAGTGGGGTTTAGTTACCCACTACCTCTCATCGCTACAGCGGTGGAATCATTTCACAGGGCGCGCTTCTTCACAAAACTGGACCTGAGGAGCGCGTATAATCTGGTGCGTATCCGGGGAGGAGATGAGTGGAAAACCGCATTTAGTACTACATCTGGTCATTATGAGTACCGCGTCATGCCATACGGGTTGAAGAATGCTCCAGCCGTCTTCCAATCCTTCGTAGATGAGATTCTCCGAGACCTGCTCGGGCAGGGAGTGGTAGTGTACATCGATGACATCTTGATCTATTCTGCCACACGCGCAGCGCATGTGTCTCTGGTGCGTAAGGTACTTTGGCGACTGCTGGAGCATGACCTGTATTGCAAGGCGGAGAAATGTGAGTTTTTCAAACAGTCCGTTTCCTTCCTGGGATATCGTATTTCCACCTCCGGGGTGGTGATTTAGGATGACCGCGTTACAGCCGTGCGTAATTGGCCGACTCCGACCACGGTGAAAGAGGTGCAGAGGTTTTTAGGGTTTGCCAATTACTACCGGAGGTTTATCCGGGGTTTTGGTCAGGTGGCTGCTCCCATCACCTCACTGCTGAAGGGAGGACCGGTGAGCTTGCGCTGGTCAGCAGAGGCGGGCAAAGCCTTCAGTCGTTTGAAGGAGCTGTTCACCAATGCGCCCGTGTTGGCGCATCCGGACCCCTCTTTAGCGTTCATAGTGGAGGTGGATGCGTCTGAGGCTGGGGTCGGAGCCGTGCTGTCCCAACGCTCGGGCATGCCACCCAAGCTTCGCCGGTGTGCTTTCTTTTCTAGCAAGCTCAGCCCAGCGGAGCGAAACTATGATGTGGGGGACCGGGAGTTGTTAGCTGTAGTCAAGGCTCTGAAGATGTGGAGACATTGGCTTGAGGGGGCTAAACACCCTTTTCTCATCTGGACTGACCATCGTAATCTCGAGTATATCCGGGCAGCGAAGAGACTAAATCCACGTCAGGCTAGATGGGCCATTTTTTTTACCAGGTTCCAGTTTACCTTCTCATACCGGCCAGGCTCCCAAAACACCAAAGCCGACGCGCTGTCCCGCCTCTATGATACCGAGGAGCGGTCCGTTGAGCCAACTCCCATCATTTCAACGTCATGTCTCGTGGCACCAGTGGTATGGGAGGTGGACGCGGAGATAGAGGAGGCCTCACAGTCAGAGCCGGCCCCCCCTAACTGTCCAGTGGGGACTCAGTATGTGCCGAGGGGGGTCCGGGACAAGCTGATCCGGTGGGCTCATACTCTCCCCTCCTCGGGTCATCCTGGCATCGAGAGGACAGTGCGGAGTCTGAGAGGGAGATACTGGTGGCCCACGCTGGCTAAAGATGTGAGATTTTATGTCTCCTCCTGCTCAGTGTGTGCTCAGAGCAAGGCTCCTCGGCACCTGCCTAGAGGGAAATTACAACCCCTCCCCGTTCCACAACGGCCGTGGACACACTTATCGGTGGACTTTCTTACCGACCTTCCCCCGTCCCAGGGAAGTACTACGATCCTGGTCATTGTGGATCGGTTTTCTAAGTCCTGTCGTCTCATCCCGTTGCCCGGTCTCCCTACGGCCCTGCAGACTGCGGAGGCCTTGTTTACCCATGTCTTCCGGCACTATGGGGTGCCTGAGGACATCGTTTCTGATCGGGGTCCCCAATTCACGTCCAGAGTGTGGAGGGCGTTTATGGAGAGACTGGGGGTCTCGGTCAGCTTAACCTCAGGTTTTCACCCCGAGAGTAATGGGCTGGTGGAGCGCGTAAACCAGGATGTGGGCAGGTTTCTGCGGTCCTATTGCCGGGACCGGCCTGGTGAGTGGGCAAGGTATGTTCCCTTGGCTGAACTAGCTCAGAACTCCCTACGCCACTCCTCAACTAACTTGTCCCCTTTTGAGTGTGTGTTAGGTTACCAGCCGGTCCTGGCCCCATGGCATCAGAGCCAGACCGAGGCTCCTGCGGTGGAGGAATGGGTACAGCGCTCCAACGACACCTGGAAAGCCGTTCAGGACTCACTACGGTTAGCGGGAGAACGACAGAAGTGGAGCGCTGACCAGCACCGCAGTGAGGCCCCCGTGTTTGCACCGGGCGACAGGGTCTGGCTCTCGACCCGAAACCTGCCCCTCCGCCTGCCCTGTCGGAAGCTGGGGCCGCAGTGTGTGGGGCCGTTCAAAGTCCTGAGGAGAATAAACGAGGTGTGTTACAGGTTACAACTTCCTAGGTATTACCGTATTAACCCCTCGTTTCATGTGACTCTCCTCAGGCCGGTGGTGGCTGGTCCCCTGCTAGAAGGTGAGGTGCCTGCTCTCTTTTTACCATGTACTGTTATAATCTCCACTCGGCACAGCCAGAAAAGGACTGGCCACCCCTCATAGCCTGGTTCCTCTCTAGGTTTCTTCCTAGGTTTTGGCCTTTCTAGGGAGATTTTCCTAGCCACCGTACTTCTACACCTGCATTGCTTGCTGTTTGGGGTTTTAGGCTGGGTTTCTGTACAGCACTTTGAGATATCAGCTGATGTAAGAGGGGCTTTATAAATACATTTTGATTTGATTTGATATTGACAACACAGTACAGTTTTTATTAACCATGTACAAGCCATTTTTAGATCTGTGTTGAAACATACAGTATTTATATAGCAGAACAGCAATGATCAAATGGTCAAATACATTCACAGAACATCTGATAATTTTCTTGCCTTAGTACCTGACCTGAATATCTTAGATCACCTTTTGAAAAACTTTTAATACAAATGCAATCAGTGAATACAAAATTCACTGTTTATTGTTTTATTTACAGAATATTAACCCATTGTTTTCATCAGAAGAGAAGTGTGTAATTGTGTTCACTGTTTCAGTGTCATAATGATAACACAGGGTAGCCTAGTGGTTAGAGCATTGGACTATTAACCGGAAGGTTGCAAGTTCAAACCCCCAAGCTGACAAAGTACAAATCTGTTGTTCTGTCCCTGAACAGGCAGTTAACCCACTGTTCCTAGGCTGTCATTGAAAATAAGAATTTGTTCTTAACTGACTTGCCTAGTTAAATAAAGGTCAAATAAATTTAAAAAAAATAATGCCATGTAAAATATAGGAAAAGATGTAGGCAGATATCATTTGTATTAATATTTACACTATTGCAGAGAATGTAGTTGGGTTACTCCTAAATCATCGTCCCCAACATGTGACCTTCCATTATAGAGTTTAGCTTTCGTGTGCATTGAGGCCTGTACATTCATGTCAGTTGTATGTCTCCATTGTATTCACCCTTCCCTGTTCCTACTGTGGATCGTGTTTCTGTATGAGCAAACCAAACTCTATGAGCAAACCAGCCTATGTATTGAATACATGGAATTGGATTGTCATTATACTGATGAATGAGTCCTGCACACAATGTGTGCATTACTATTATAATTTTAAAATCAGGAATCATATTTTATTTGATGTGTAGGAAATTGTTTGGTGAAATATGCATAAAAGGAGAGTAATTTCCCATAATTCTGCACCTTTGGATAGTTGAACCTCCAATTTGGATCATCATCATTTAGTGACTGTAAAGAAAATGTCTTTATCTAATGTGATTTTTTTAAAGACAGACTAATTTACTGTTTTGTCTGCTTGAACTCAAGGGATAAGTATGGTTCAGTTAATCTTTTTGCAGGCAGTCGTGTTCTTTTGATGAATGTATTTATGTTTTGAGGAGGCAACTACATTTTGAAAACGCATTTACTGTTTTGCCAAAGGCCACAGAGTTGTGTCTTGTGGACTCTGTTTTTGAAAATTGACAACATTGTTCCAAAAAATGCTTATGTGCAATTGAGTAAACTGTAAGGTGAGCGATCATATGGAAATTCAAGTATGTGGTGCGTACCTTAGGTAGGTTGAAGTTACGTCTCCCCTCAAGATGGCGCTCTTACACAAGTAGATAAGGAGTGAAAGATTTGTGTGTGTGTGTGTGTGTGTGTGTGTGTGTGTGTGTGTGTGTGTGTGTGTGTGTGTGTGTGTGTGTGTGTGTGTGTGTGTGTGTGTGTGTGTGTGTGTGTGTCAGTGGAGGCTGCTGAGGGGAGGACGGCTCATAATAATGGCTGGAACGGAGGAAATGGAATGGCATCACATGGAAAAAATGTTTTTATTTCCTCCATTCCAGCCATTATTATGAGCCGTCCTCTCCTTAGCAGCCTCTACTTTTGTGTGTGTTTTTGAGCAAGAGAAAGTGTGTATTGTTTGTTCAGTTTGGCTCTACTTTACTGTCCAGTCTCTGTGCTGCTACACCCTCTTAAACTCAGACAGCGTTCCCAACACACCTCCACCACCAAATATTGTCTCAGTTTACTTGTTTATTCCTGCAAATACAGAAATTAGGGCTGGACCAGTGTTGGGCAACCCTGTAATATGAACCTGCCTGCCTGCCTGCCTGTCTGTCTGTCTGTCTGTCTGTCTGTCTGTCTGTCTGTCTGTCTGTCTGTCTGTCTGTCTGTCTGTCTGTCTGTCTGTCTGTCTGTCTGTCTGTCTGTCTGTCTGTCTGTCTGTCTGTCTGTCTGTCTGTCTGTCTGTCTGTCTGTCTGTCTGTCTGTCTGTCTGTCTGTCTGTCTGTCTGTCTGTCTGTCTGCCTGCCTGCCTGCCTGCCTGCCTGCCTGCCTGCCATCGTGCTCTCCGTGGGTTTGGTGCTAAATTTAGTGCACAAGTGTTTCAGGACAACATTGGGGACAATCTAAGAGACAAGTTACATTACGCTCATCGACTTTGGTTGGAATCTGTCACGGTCTATTTGGGGTCACAGTCAAAACAACTTCAGAGAAACCACACACGTACACACATGAACATGAAGCTAGGGATTGGTGTTACGGGAACGCTTCAGAGGGTTTCTGTTCGTGCTGGTATCAAACCTTGGGTATTCACGGGCCACAACTTCCTGCTCTGCATATTGCAAGTCAAGTCAGTCTGGTCTGGGGAGGGTGGGAGAACATTGGCCGGTTATTTCCCCCGGGGGATGTGTCATAGTATTCATGGTATGGCATGCTAGGTGCTCTGGATGGTCATACGTTGTGCGAAAGGAGTGGAGGTGTGTGCATGTGGATTTTGAATGTGTGGGATATATTTATAGTGCTTTTGTTCAATAGGAGGTTTGGGGGTGGGTCTGTTGTAAGACTAAGATTACAAAGTCCCTCAGGTTGGGGTTTCTGCGGTAGGCTGATATAGGTCTGAAGCAGTGGAGGCTGCTGAGGGGCTCAGAATAATGACTGGAATGGAGTTTAATGGCTGGAATGGAGTGAATGGAATGATATCAAACCCATGAAAACCCATGTTTTTACACCATTCCATTTACTCCATTCCAGACATCATTATGAGCCGTTGTGCCCTCAGCGGCTTCCACTGGTCTGAAGTCCTGGATTGGGGGATGTGTGTGTTGTATGTGTGTTGTGTGTGGGTGAATGCAGCTTTGAGTCTAGAGTGAAGGAGTTAGTTTGTGTCTTAGAAGGTGCTGATGAGGGGTATAATCTGGAGTTCTATCTCTGTTGGGGGGGGGTGGGGACAGGGGGTCTGGGAAAGGTCTGACGGGGGAGGACAGTGGTGGGATAAGGACCTGGATCAGGGAAAGGGTTAAGGTTGGGTGTGAGCTCAAACACCAGTCTCTGTCCTGCTGCACCCTCTTAATCTCAGATAGAGGGCTAGGGTTAAGGTTAGGGTAAGGCTTGAACTGGGATGTGGACATGAAGCTAGGGTTATGTGTAGAGTAAGGGTTGAACTGGGATGTGGACATGAAGCTAGGGTTATGTGTAGGGTAAGGCTTGAACTGGGATGTGGACATGTAGCTAGGGTTATGTGTAGGGTAAGGGTTGAACTGGGATGTAGACATGAAGCTAAGGTTATGTGTAGGGTAAGGGTTGAACTGGGATATGGACATGAAGCTAGGGTTAGGGTAAGGGTTGAACTGGGATGTGGACATGAAGCTAGGGTTAGAGTAAGGGTTGAACTGGGATCTGGACATGAAGCTAGGATTAGGGTTAGGGTAAGGGTTGAACTGGGATCTGGACATGAAGCTAGGGTTAGGGTAAGGGTTGAACTGGGATGTGGACATGAAGCTAGGGTTATGTGTAGGGTAAGGGTTGAACTGGGATGTGGACATGAAGCTAGGGTTAGGGTAAGGGTTGAACTGGGATGTGGACATGAAGCTAGGGTTATGTGTAGGGTAAGGTTGAACTGGGATGTGGACATGAAGCTAGGGTTATGTGTAGGGTAAGGGTTGAACTGGGATGTGGACATGAAGCTGGGGTTATGTGTAGGTTAAGGGTTGAACTGGGATATGGACATGAAGCTAGGGTTAGGGTTAGGGTAAGGGTTGAACCGGGATGTGGACATGAAGCTAGGGTTAGGGTTAGGGTGAGAGATGAACTGGGATGTGGACATGAAGCTAGGGTTAGGGTTAGGGTAAGGGTTGAACTGGGATGTGGACATGAAGCTAGGGTTAGGGTTAGGGTAAGGGTTGAACCGGGATGTGGACATGAAGCTAGGGTTAGGGTAAGGGTTGAACTGGGATGTGGACATGAAGCTAGGGTTAGGGTAAGGGTTGAACTGGGATGTGGACATGCAGCTAGGGTTAGGGTTAGGGTAAGGGTTGAACTGGGATATGGACATGAAGCTAGGGTTATGTGTAGGGTAAGAATTGAACTGGGATGTGGACATGAAGCTAGGGTTAGGGTTAGGGTAAGGGTTGAACTGGGATGTGGACATGAAGCTAGGGTTAGGGTAAGGGTAAGGATGGAACTGGGATATGGACATGAAGCTAGGGTTAGGGTTAGGGTAAGGGTTGAACTGGGATATGGACATGAAGCTAGGGTTATGTGTAGGGTAAGGGTTGAACTGGGATGTGGACATGAAGCTAGGGTTAGGGTTATGGTAAGGGTTGAACTGGGATGTGGACATGAAGCTAGGGTTAGGGTAAGGGTTGAACTGGGATGTGGACATGAAGCTAGGGTTAGGGTTAGGGTAAGGGTTGAACTGGGATGTGGACATGAAGCTAGGGTTAGGGTTAGGGTAAGGGTTGAACTGGGATGTGGACATGAAGCTAGGGTTAGGGTAAGGGTTGAACTGGGATGTGGACATGAAGCTAGGGTTAGGGTAAGGGTAAGGGTTGAACTGGGATGTGGACATGAAGCTAGGGTTATGTGTAGGGTTAGGGTTGAACTGGGATATGGACATGAAGCTAGGGTTATGTGTAGGGTAAGGGTTGAACTGGGATATGGACATGAAGCTAGGGTTATGTGCAGGGTAAGGGTTGAACTGGGATGTGGACATGAAGCTAGGGTTAGGGTTAGGGTAAGGGTTGAACTGGGATGTGGACATGAAGCTAGGGTTAGGGTAAGGGTAAGGATGGAACTGGGATATGGACATGAAGCTAGGGTTAGGGTTAGGGTAAGGGTTGAACTGGGATATGGACATGAAGCTAGGGTTATGTGTAGGGTAAGGGTTGAACTGGGATGTGGACATGAAGCTAGGGTTAGGGTTATGGTAAGGGTTGAACTGGGATGTGGACATGAAGCTAGGGTTAGGGTAAGGGTTGAACTGGGATGTGGACATGAAGCTAGGGTTAGGGTTAGGGTAAGGGTTGAACTGGGATGTGGACATGAAGCTAGGGTTAGGGTTAGGGTAAGGGTTGAACTGGGATGTGGACATGAAGCTAGGGTTAGGGTAAGGGTTGAACTGGGATGTGGACATGAAGCTAGGGTTATGTGTAGGGTAAGGGTTAAACTGGGATGTGGACATGAAGCTAGGGTTAGGGTAAGGGTAAGGGTTGAACTGGGATGTGGACATGAAGCTAGGGTTATGTGTAGGGTTAGGGTTGAACTGGGATGTGGACATGAAGCTAGGGTTATGTGTAGGGTAAGGTTGAACTGGGATGTGGACATGAAGCTAGGGTTATGTGTAGGGTAAGGGTTGAACTGGGATGTGGACATGAAGCTAGGGTTAGGGTTAGGGTAAGGGTTGAACTGGGATATGGACATGAAGCTAGGGTTATGTGTAGGTTAAGGTTTGAACTGGGATATGGACATGAAGCTAGGGTTAGGGTTAGGGTAAGGGTTGAACCGGGATGTGGACATGAAGCTAGGGTTAGGGTAAGGGTTGAACTGGGATGTGGACATGAAGCTAGGGTTAGGGTTAGGGTGAGAGATGAACTGGGATGTGGACATGAAGCTAGGGTTAGGGTTAGGGTAAGGGTTGAACCGGGATGTGGACATGAAGCTAGGGTTAGGGTAAGGGTTGAACTGGGATGTGGACATGAAGCTAGGGTTAGGGTAAGGGTTGAACTGGGATGTGGACATGAAGCTAGGGTTAGGGTTAGGGTAAGGGTTGAACTGGGATATGGACATGAAGCTAGGGTTATGTGTAGGGTAAGAATTGAACTGGGATGTGGACATGAAGCTAGGGTTAGGGTTAGGGTAAGGGTTGAACTGGGATGTGGACATGAAGCTAGGGTTAGGGTAAGGGTAAGGGTAAGGATGGAACTGGGATATGGACATGAAGCTAGGGTTAGGGTTAGGGTAAGGGTTGAACTGGGATATGGACATGAAGCTAGGGTTATGTGTAGGGTAAGGGTTGAACTGGGATGTGGACATGAAGCTAGGGTTAGGGTTAGGGTAAGGGTTGAACTGGGATGTGGACATGAAGCTAGGGTTAGGGTAAGGGTTGAACTGGGATGTGGACATGAAGCTAGGGTTAGGGTTAGGGTAAGGGTTGAACTGGGATGTGGACATGAAGCTAGGGTTAGGGTTAGGGTAAGGGTTGAACTGGGATGTGGACATGAAGCTAGGGTTAGGGTAAGGGTTGAACTGGGATGTGGACATGAAGCTAGGGTTATGTGTAGGGTAAGGGTTAAACTGGGATGTGGACATGAAGCTAGGGTTAGGGTTAGGGTAAGAGTTGAACTGGGATGTGGACATGAAGCTAGGGTTAGGGTAAGGGTTGAACTGGGATGTGGACATGAAGCTAGGGTTAGGGTTAGGGTAAGGGTTGAACTGGGATGTGGACATGAAGCTAGGGTTAGGGTAAGGGTAAGGGTTGAACTGGGATGTGGACATGAAGCTAGGGTTATGTGTAGGGTTAGGGTTGAACTGGGATATGGACATGAAGCTAGGGTTATGTGTAGGGTAAGGGTTGAACTGGGATATGGACATGAAGCTAGGGTTATGTGCAGGGTAAGGGTTGAACTGGGATGTGGACATGAAGCTAGGGCTAGGGTTAGGGTAAGAGTTGAACTGGGATGTGGACATGAAGCTAGGGTTATGTGTAGGGTAAGGGTTGAACTGGGATGTGGACATGAAGCTAGGGTTATGTGCAGGGTAAGGGTTGAACTGGGATTTGGACATGAAGCTAGGGCTAGGGTTAGGGTAAGGGTTGAACTGGGATGTGGACATGAAGCTAGGGTTATGTGTAGGGTAAGGGTTGAACTGGGATGTGGACATGAAGCTAGGGTTATGTGCAGGGTAAGGGTTGAACTGGGATTTGGACATGAAGCTAGGGCTAGGGTTAGGGTAAGAGTTGAACTGGGATGTGGACATGAAGCTAGGGTTAGGGTAAGGGTTGAACTGGGATGTGGACATGAAGCTAGGGTTAGGGTTAGGGTAAGGGTTGAACTGGGATGTGGACATGAAGCTAGGGTTATGTGTAGGGTAAGGGTTGAACTGGGATGTGGACATGAAGCTAGGGTTATGTGCAGGGTAAGGGTTGAACTGGGATTTGGACATGAAGCTAGGGCTAGGGTTAGGGTAAGAGTTGAACTGGGATGTGGACATGAAGCTAGGGTTAGGGTAAGAGTTGAACTGGGATGTGGACATGAAGCTAGGGTTTGGGTTAGGTTTGGGTTGAACTGGGATGTGGACATGAAGCTAGGGTTATGTGTAGGGTAAGGGTTGAACTGGGATGTGGACATGAAGCTAGGGTTAGGGTAAGAGTTGAACTGGGATGTGGACATGAAGCTAGGGTTAGGGTAAGGGTTGAACTGGGATGTGGACATGAAGCTAGGGTTAGGGTTAGGGTTAGGGTTGAACTGGGATGTGGACATGAAGCTAGGGTTATGTGTAGGGTAAGGGTTGAACTGGGATGTGGACATGAAGCTAGGGTTATGTGTAGGGTAAGGGTTGAACTGGGATGTGGACATGAAGCTAGGGAGAGGCCTAGGGTTTAAGGTTTTCCAAATGCTCTGACTGACTGTACAGTAGTATTTAAAGACTCCGTGTCATCTTTCTGATGAGTTGCCATCAGTGTGTGGGGGAGGGGGGTTCTCTGTAGCCTAAATGTAAGTCTGTGTAAACCTGGAGTAGGGTCGTACAATATACACATTTGAAATCGGGAAAGTCTGTTTTTCAGCGTTTGTTATAACAGTAATGCACAAACGATGCATAACATACACACACACAGGAACTATTTACACCCAGACTACCAACTGTTTCTTTCTCATTCATACAGAAAAATATTGTGACGCTTGTTTGGTGATGAATGACTCATTAGACTGTGTTATCAGACAACATCTGGTCAGGCCAGTTGTGGTTTTATGATACATGTAAAGTGAGCAAGTTCTGATCATGTTTTCTTCCATATCAATTCCAGCTTTCTTGCATCTGTCAAAGAGCAGTGATTATGGAACAAAGTATTGAATTAGCTACAGAGTGAGAGAAATGAATTGAGAAGGAGAGATGGCGAACAGCATGTTAGGAAAGAAGGAGGGCAAAAGAGATCAAAAAAGAGAGGAGGAGGGAGGAGTGATTTGAGAAAGAGAGGGAGACAGGGAAACAGAGAGAGAAAGAGAGGAAGACGGGGAAACAGAGAGGGAGACAGGGAAACAGAGAGGAAGACAGGGAAACAGAGAGAGAAAGAGAGGAAGATGGGGAAACAGAGAGGGAGACAGGGAAACAGAGAGGAAGACAGGGAAACAGAGAGAGAAAGAGAGGAAGACGGGTAAACAGAGAGGAAGACAGGGAAACAGTGAGAGAAATATTGACTCCTTCTGGGAAAGGAGAGAAACAGGGCGACGCCTTTCCAATGACTATAAACCCTCTGTGCTGGAAATAGACAGAATGAATGAATGAGTGTGTTCTGCTCCTCTTGTTTACAGACGGAGGAATGGAGGTGATCCCTCTCGCTCTCCTTTCAATGACGTAATCTGTCTTCCTTTCACCATGACAATGAAATGAACTGGAATGAAACAGGTGTTTATGGGAACGACTCACCCCGTCCCCACACACACAGAGAGACACACACTTACACACACCCTCATTCGCTGTCTCTATAGGCTATAGTATGGTGTTGAAATGCAATACAGGCTTGATGGTGAAACATCTGTTTGATAACTCAAGCCAAGCCCCCCCCCACACACACACACACACACACACACACAAACACACATAAATGGAGGAGAGAGAGTGAGTGAGAGACACACACAGGGATAAAGAGAGAGAGAGCAAGAGAGAGAGAGAGAGAGAGAGAGAGAGAGAGAGAGAGAGAGAGACATGTTTACTTCAACGTTTACTGTTAATTTGTATTGTTTATTTCCCTTTTGTTTATTATCTAGTTCACTTGCTTTGGCAATGGTAACATGTGTTTAAATTGCCAACCAACTGCAAAGCCAACAAAGCCTTTAAATTGAGTTGGGAGAGATGTAAATACGTAGTAGTGTTAAGTAGATTACATTCAGTCCCACATGCATTATCTACAGCAGTCTGGTTACACTTGTTTTTTTGTGCACTCTCTCACTCAACTCTATGTTTATAGGAGTAGGCCAACAAGCCTTCCAGCATATACCCCTGTTTCACCATGCCCTCCCCTTCTTTCTCTCTCTCCTCCCCCTCAGTCATATTCCAGATCCTCACACCACCGTTTACCTTTGTCCCCATTTCAATCATCCACCTCTCTACAGTTTGCACCCTCTCTCTCTCCCCATACTCTCTCTCTCTCTCCCCATACTCTCTCTCTCTCTCCCTCCCCTTCTCTCTCTCCTCTCTCTCTCCCCCTACTCTCTCTCTCTCTCTCTCTCTCTCTCTCTCTCTCTCTCTCTCTCTCTCTCTCTCCCTCTCTCTCTCTCTCTCTCTCTCTCTCTCTCTCTCTCTCTCTCTCTCTCTTTCTCCTCTCTCTCCCTTTCTCTCTCTCTCGCTCTCTCCCCCTACTCTTTCTCTCTCTCCTTATCTCTCTCTTTCTCTTTCTCTCTCTCTCTCTCTCTCTCTCTCTTGCTCTCTCTCTCTCTCTCTCTCTCTCTCTCTCTCTCTCTCTCTCTCTCTCTCTCTCTCTCTCTTCTCTCTCTCTCCTCTCTCTCTCTCCCTTTCTCTCTCGCTCTCTCCCCCTACTCTTTCTCTCTCTCCTTATCTCTTTCTCTCTTTCTCTCACTCTCTCACTCCCCCTCATCTTTCTCTCTCTCTCTCTCTCTTGCCCTTCCCTTTCTCCATCTCTCCTCTCCTTCTTTCTCTCTCTCTCCCCCTTCTCTTTTTCTCTCTCTCCTGCATCTATTTCTCCCTCCTTCTCTCTCTTTCTCTCTCTCTTTCTCTCCCCCTTCTCTCTCTTTCTCTCTCTTTCATCTCTCTCTAACTCTCGCTTGCTCTTGCTCTCTCTATCTTCACTCTCTCTCTCTTTCTCTCTCTCTTTCTCTCCCCCTTTTCTTTCTCTCTCTCTCTCCCACTCTATCTCTCTCCCCTTCTCACTCTCGCTCTCTCTCACCCTTCCCTATCTCTCTCTCTCTTTCTCTCTCCCCATCGCTTTCTTTCTCTCTCTTTCTGTCTCCCCCTTCTCTTTATCTCTCTCTTGCTCTCTCCCTTCTCTCTCTCTTGCTCTCTCACTTCTCTTTCTCTTTCTCTCTCCCCCTCTCTTTCTCTCTTTCCCTCTATTCTCTCTCTCTGCCCCCTTCTTTCTCTCTCCCCTTCTTGCTCTCTTTCCCTCACTCTCTCTCTTTCTCTCTCATCTCTGTCTCTCTCTCTTTATTTCTCTATCTCCCCCTTTTATCTCCCCCTTTAGTTCTCTATCGCCCCCTCACTTTGTCTCTCGCCCCTTCTCGCTCTCTCTCCTTCTCTCTCTGTCTCTTTCTCTCCCCCTTCTTTCTCCCCCCTTCTTGCTCTCTCTCCCTTGCTTTATTCTCTCTCTCTCTTTCTCTCTCTCCCCTTGTCTTTCTCTCTGTCCCCTTCTCGCTCTCTCTCCTCGCTCTCTCTCTTTCTCTCTCGCTTTTCCCCCTCATCTCTCTCTCTCTCTGACTCTCTCTCTAGCTCCCCCTTCTCTCTCTCTTTCTCCCCCTTCTTGTACTCTCTTCCCCCTTCCCTCTCTTTCTGTCTCTCTCTTTTTCTCTCTCTCCCGCTTCTCTTATTCTCTCTCTTTCTCTCTCTACTCCTTATTGTTCTCTCTCTCCCCCTTCCCTCTCTTGCTCTCTTTCTCTCTCTCTCTCTCTCTCACTCTCTTTCTCTCTCTCTCCCGCTCTCTCCCCCTTCTCCTTCTCTTTCTCTCTCTCTCTCTCTCTCTCTGTCTCTCTCTCTCTCTCTCTACCCCCTTCTCTCTCTCCGCCTTCTCCCTCTCTTTCTCTCTCTGGTAAGTCATGTGACTTCTCTGAAGTGGAGGCCTATAAACCAGCAGTACTGGGGGCTCAGTCTCCATACTGTGCTCTGATTGGCTCTCAGAGGGCACTGCTCTGCTGGAAACAGACCCTGTGTTTCTCCTCCCGGGAGCAAATGACATCCCACAGTAAAGTGTGTAAGTGTGTGTGCGGGGGGGTGAATAAATTACATTCCTCACAGTAAAGCGAGGAGTGTGTGTGGGACCAGACCATTTACCCGAACAGGAAGGTCAATGCACACACTCACGCACACACGCACGCACACACACACACACACACACACACACTCCACAAGCATACCATAGCTGATAAGCCAACAAGACGGTTGGTATGTTAACGGGTGAAGAAAGAGATTGACACTGAAAAGTAGTGCAATGATCTGTCCATCATCAAAAGCCTGGATCCAGGAAAGTATTTGTTAGCTAAAGGTGTGGAACCATTTCAAGTCCACTATAGATTAGTTTATTTACAGGGAATGTTTGGCTCACAAACAGACACACACGCATGCATGCACACACGCAACCTACACACACACCACTCCTTGCTGCATAGCATGCAGATTATACAGATTTGTTTTACTGCACCCCTAGATTTCTTTTGTGAAAGTTATTTGACGATTATGAACACTTACCGTAACTCCTGTTGGCTCACAACTCCACCGCTCTGCGTGTCTCACAGCTCTGCGTGTCTCACCACTCTGCGTGTCTCACAGCTCTGCGTGTCTCACCGCTCTGCGTATCTCACAGCTCTGCGTGTCTCACAGCTCTGCGTGTCTCACCACTCTGCGTGTCTCACCGCTCTGCGTGTCTCACCGCTCTGCGTGTCTCACCACTCTGCATGTCTCACAGCTCTGCGTGTCTCACAGCTCTGCGTGTCTCACCACTCTGCGTATCTCACAGCTCTGCGTGTCTCACAGCTCTGCGTGTCTCACAGCTCTGCGTGTCTCACCGCTCTGCGTATCTCACAGCTCTGCGTGTCTCACAGCTCTGCGTGTCTCACAGCTCTGCGTGTCTCACAGCTCTGCGTGTCTCACAGCTCTGCGTGTCTCACAGCTCTGCGTGTCTCACAGCTCTGCGTGTCTCACAGCTCTGCGTGTCTCACAGCTCTGCGTGTCTCACAGCTCTGCGTGTCTCACCGCTCTGCGTGTCTCACAGCTCTGCGTGTCTCACCGCTCTGCGTGTCTCACAGCTCTGCGTGTCTCACCGCTCTGCGTGTCTCACAGCTCTGCGTGTCACAGCTCTGCGTGTCTCACAGCTCTGCGTGTCTCACAGCTCTGCGTGTCTCACCGCTCTGCGTGTCTCACAGCTCTGCGTGTCTCACAGCTCTGCACAGCTCTGCGTGTCTCACAGCGCTGCGTGTCTCACCGCTCTGCGTGTCTCACAGCTCTGCGTGTCTCACAGCTCTGCGTGTCTCACAGCTCTGCGTGTCTCACCACTCTGCGTGTCTCACCACTCTGCGTGTCTCACCACTCTGCGTGTCTCACAGCTCTGCGTGTCTCACCGCTCTGCGTGTCTCAGCTCTGCGTGTCCACTCTGCGTGTCTCACAGCTCTGCGTGTCTCACCGCTCTGCGTGTCTCACCACTCTGCGTGTCTCACCGCTCTGCGTGTCTCACAGCTCTGCGTGTCTCACCGCTCTGCGTATCTCACAGCTCTGCGTGTCTCACCGCTCTGCGTGTCTCACAGCTCTGCGTGTCACAGCTCTGCGTGTCTCACAGCTCTGCGTGTCTCACAGCGCTGCGTGTCTCACCGCTCTGCGTGTCTCACAGCTCTGCGTGTCTCACAGCTCTGCATGTCTCACAGCTCTACGTGTCTCACCGCTCTGCGTGTCTCACAGCTCTGCGTGTCTCACCGCTCTGCGTGTCTCACCGCTCTGCGTGTCTCGCGGCTCTGCGTGTCTCACAGCTCTGCGTGTCTCACAGCTCTGCGTGTTCACCCATTGTCATTGAGGGGTATTTTGGGCTACAGACAGTTAGAAAGTCTGTGAGATATGAATATATATATACAAATAACACATCCTAGATCTGAATGAATGAAATATTCTTATTAAATACTTTTTTCTTTACATAGTTGAATGTGCTGACAACAAAATCACACAAAAATTATCAATGGAAATCTAATGTATCAACCCATGGAGGTCTGGATTTGGAGTCACACTCAAAATTAAAGTGGAAAACCACACTACAGGCTGATCCAACTTTGATGTAATGTCCTTAAAACAAGTCAAAATGAGGCTCAGTAGTGTGTGTGGCCTCCGCGTGCCTGTATGACCTCCCTACAATGCCTGGGCATGCTCCTGATGAGGTGGCGGATGGTCTCCTGAGGGATCTCCTCCCAGACCTTGACAAAAGCATCCGCCAACTCCTGGACAGTCTGTGGTGCAACAGACTGGTGGTGCAACGTGACGTTGGTGGATGGAGCGAGACATGATGTCTGAGGCTCTGCATCTGTCCTCGTGCTCCTAGACCTTAGTGCTGCTTTTGATACCATCGATCACCACATTCTTTTGGAGAGATTGGAAACCCATATTGGTCTACACGGACAAGTTCTGGCCTGGTTTAGATCTTATCTGTCGGAAAGATATCAGTTTGTCTCTGTGAATGGTTTGTCCTCTGACAAATCAACTGTAAATTTCGGTGTTCCTCAAGGTTCCATTTTAGGACCACTATTGTTTTCACTATATATTTTAACTCTTGGGGATGTTATTCGAAAACATAATGTTAACTTTCACTGCTATGCGGATGACACACAGCTGTACATTTCAATGAAACATGGTGAAGCCCAAAAATTGCCCCTGCTAGAAGCATGTGTTTCAGACATAAGGAAGTGGATGGCTGCAAACTTTCTACTTTTAAACTCAGACAAAACAGAGATTCTTGTTCTAGGTCCCAAGAAACAAAGAGATCTTCTGTTGAATCTGACAATTAATCTTAATGGTTGTACAGTCGTCTCAAATAAAACTGTGAAGGACCTCGGCGTTACTCTGGACCCTGATCTCTCTTTTGAAGAACATATCAAGACCATTTCAAGGACAGCTTTTTTCCATCTACGTAACATTGCAAAAATCAGAAACTTTCTGTCCAAAAATGATGCAGAAAAATTCATCCATGCTTTTGTCACTTCTAGGTTAGACTACTGCAATGCTCTACTTTCCGGCTACCCGGATAAAGCACTAAATAAACTTCAGTTAGTGCTAAATACGGCTGCTAGAGTCCTGACTAGAACCAAAAAATTTGATCATATTACTCCAGTGCTAGCCTCTCTACACTGGCTTCCTGTCAAAGCAAGGGCTGATTTCAAGGTTTTACTGCTAACCTACAAAGCATTACATGGGCTTGCTCCTACCTATCTCTCTGATTTGGTCCTGCCATACACACCTACACGTACGCTACGGTCACAAGACACAGGCCTCCTTACTGTCCCTAGAATTTCTAAGCAAACAGCTGGAGGCAGGGCTTTCTCCTATAGAGCTCCATTTTTATGGAACGGTCTGCCTACCCATGTCAGAAACGCAAACTCGGTCTCAACCTTTAAGTCTTTACTGAAGACTCATCTCTTCAGTGGGTCATATGATTGAGTGTAGTCTGGCCCAGGAGTGGGAAGGTGAACGGAAAGGCTCTGGAGCAACGAACTGCCCTTGCTGTCTCTGCCTGGCCGGTTCCCCTCTTTCCACTGGGATTCTCTGCCTCTAACCCTATTACAGGGGCTGAGTCACTGGCTTACTGGGGCTCTCTCATGCCGTCCCTGGAAGGGGTGCGTCACCTGAGTGGGTTGTGCCGTGGCGGAGGTCTTTGTGGGCTATACTCAGCCTTGTCTCAGGATGGTAAGTTGGTGGTTGAAGATATCCCTCTAGTGGTGTGGGGGCTGTGCTTTGGCAAAGTGGGTGGGGTTATATCCTTCCTGTTTGGCCCTGTCCGGGGGTGTCCTCGGATGGGGCCACAGTGTCTCCTGACCCCTCCTGTCTCAGCCTCCAGTATTTATGCTGCAGTAGTTTATGTGTCGGGGGGCTAGGGTCAGTTTGTTATATCTGGAGTACTTCTCCTGTCCTATTCGGTGTCTTGTGTGAATCTAAGTGTGCGTTCTCTAATTCTCTCCTTCTCTCTTTCTTTCTCTCTCTCGGAGGACCTGAGCCCTAGGACCATGCCCCAGGACTACCTGACATGATGACTCCTTGCTGTCCCCAGTCCACCTGGCCGTGCTGCTGCTCCAGTTTCAACTGTTCTGCCTTATTATTATTCAACCATGCTGGTCATTTATGAACATTTGAACATCTTGGCCATGTTCTGTTATAATCTCCACCCGGCACAGCCAGAAGAGGACTGGCCACCCCACATAGCCTGGTTCCTCTCTAGGTTTCTACCAAGGTTTTGGCCTTTCTAGGGAGTTTTTCCTAGCCACCGTGCATCTACACCTGCATTGCTTGCTGTTTGGGGTTTTAGGCTGGGTTTCTGTGCAGCACTTTGAGATATCAGCTGATGTACGAAGGGCTATATAAATACATTTGATTTGATTTGATTTGATGTCCCAGATGTGCTCAATTGGATTCAGGTCTGGGGAACGGGTGGGCCAGTCCATAGCATCAATGCCTTCCTCTTGCAGGAACTGCTGACACACTCCAGCCACATGAGGTCTAGCATTGTCTTGCATTAGGAGGAACCCAGGGCGTAACCACACCAGCATATGGTCTCACAAGGGGTCTGAGGATCTCATCTCGGTACCCAATGGCAGTCAGGCTACCTCTGGCGAGCACATGGAGGGCTGTGTGGCCCCCCAACGAAATGCCACCCCACACCATGACTGACCCACCGCCAAACCGGTCATGCTGGAGGATGTTGCAGGCAGCAGAACGTTCTCCACGGTGTCTCCAGACTGTCGCGCCTGTCACATGTTCTCAGTGTGAACCTGCTTTCATCTGTGAAGAGCACAGGGCGCCAGTGGCGAATTTGCCAATCTTGGTGTTCTCTGGCAAATGCCAAACGCCCTGCACGATGTTGGGCTGTAAGCACAACCCCCACCTGTGGACGTCGGGCCCTCATACCACCCTCATGGTGTCTGTTTCTGACCGTTTGAGCAGACACATGCACATTTGTGGCCTGCTGGAGGTCATTTTGCAGGGCTCTGGCAGTGCTCCTAATGCTCCTCCTTGCACAAAGGCGGAGGTAGCGGTCCTGCTGCTGGGTTGTTGCCCTCCTACGGCCTCCTCCACATCTCCTGATGTACTGGCCTGTCTCCTGGTAGCGCCTCCCTGCTCTAGACACTACGCTGACAGACACAGCAAACCATCTTGCCACAGCTCGCATTGATGTGCCATCCTGGATGAGCTGCACTACCTGAGCCACTTGTGTGGGTTGTAGACTCCGTCTCATGCTACCACGCCAGCATTCAAAAGTGACCAAAACATCAGCCAGGAAGCATAGGAACTAAGAAGTGGTCTGTGGTCACCACCTGCAGAACCACTCCTTTATTGGGGGTGTCTTGCTAATTGCCTATAATTTCCACCTGTTGTCTATTCCATTTGCACAACAGCATGTGAAATTTATTGTCAATCAGTGTTGCTTCCTAAGTGGACAGTTTGATTTCACAGAAGTGTGATTGACTTGGAGTTACATTGTGTTGTTTAAATGTTCCCTTTATTTTTTTGAGCAGTGTATAATAGCTCAATTCATGTTTCAATCCTGTCTTTTAAATAATCTACTAATAGGTGTGTCCAGGACAAACCAGCTCTCACAGTCTCATGTCAGAATTTGATGTTCATCCATGGTTAAGGTTCATTTCAGGCATTAACTTCAAATTCTTAAGGTTAGGCATTAACTCTGAATGGTTAAGGTAAGGGTTTGGGATAGGCTTATAAACCAAAAATATCAAAAAACACTGTCGCTAGATTTGAACTTGCAACCTTTTAGAATCAGAGGCTGACGCTTTATGCCCATCCTCCATCCCCGTCCACAATACGCAAAACCGAAACCTACTTGAAGGTAACAGCACTCAATATTGCCCCTAGGGGCCGGTTTCCCAAGTCATTTTCCCGACATCCTGAGACATAGACGGACGTCAAATATTGACTTGTATCACGGGTGTCCTGGCTATCCAGGACAGTGTCCAATGACAGTGATACAGTTCACAGGGAGAGAAGACTTGGTGTCTCTGTCACCACCCTCCTTATCTCTTTGTCTCTCTTCTTTTACTGTTGTAACATAGACGCAGGGGGTCAGGAAGTAGGTGCAGTTGGCGAGTTTGATAATAACGAACATGGAGTGATACAGAACAACAGAAGTGTCTGACATAGAAACATAAGCAATACTACCTGATGACTGATGACCAAAGAGTGCTATATAAAGGGTAAGTAAATCAAGGGAGTAATGAAGTCCAGGTGTGACTGATGATGAGACGCAGGTGTGCATAAAGATGGGTTGCCAGGACCGGTGATAAGTAGATCAGTGACGTCGAGTGGATTTTGGATTTTACAGTTGGCACTATGTATTGGGGCAAGTAGCGTTCTCCTTGCATGTGTCAAACCCAGATTTGTCTGTCGGACTGCCAAATGGTGAAGTGTGATTTATCACTCCAGAGAATGTGTTTCCACTGCTCCAGAGTCCTATGGCGGTGAGCTTTACACCACTCCAGCCGACGCTTGGCATTGCGCATTGCACATGGTGATCTTAGGCTTGTGTACAGCTGCTCGGTGTACTAGCTATCGCCGATCCGTGGTTCTGTGTTCCTTTGGTTTTGTCTGATTGGTATCACCTGTTTCTTGTTTGGTTGTTAGGGTAGGGTTATATATAGTTTGTTCAGCCCGCTTCTGTTTCGTGCGGGCTTGTTAGTCTGTTTTGTTGTTTGAGTGTATTTTTTGTTTGTATTTTGGGTTTCACGCTGTCCGTTTATATTTCTGATCATCTGTTTTTCTACTGTTGGTTCATGTTATGTTTCCGGGACATTAAAGCGTGTTTTTTCCCACATCTTTTGCTCTCTGCGCCTGACTCCACACCTGCTCACTCATTTATCGTAACAGAAGCCCGCACCACGATATGGAGTCAGCAGGAGCAGCGACCACTCCTCTTCCTACTATGGAGGAGAGAGTCCTTCATCACACGTCTATCCTCCATCGCCTAGGATCAGCGATGGATCAGATGATGGAAAGGATGGATCGTTGGGAGAGGAATGGTCTCCCTACTACCCCACCGACCCTCCCACCAGCAACTCTACCATCTCCCCCATCTGGATGCGGTTCCAGCGCTCTGCGCATTACGCCTCCGAGGGAGTACGATGGAGCAGCGACGGGGTGCCAGGGATTCCTGCTTCAACTAGACCTCTACCTGGCCACCGTTCGGCCGGCTCCCTCGGAGGAGGAGAGAGTGTGGGTTCTCATCACATGCCTTACCGGTAGAGCCCTGGAGTGGGCTAATGCGGTCTGGAACGGGCCCGACTCAGCGAAGGACAATTACCCGGAGTTCACCGGAGTTCGCCGTTTCAGGGCTGTGTTCGATCACCCTCCAGAAGGTCGAGCGGCGGGTGAGAGATTGTTCCATCTCAGACAGGGGACGAGGAGCGAGCAGGACTTCACGCTGGAGTTCCGGACCTTGGCCGCTGGAGCAGGGTGGAAGGACAGGGCCCTGATAGACCATTACAGATGTAGCCTGAGAGAGGACATCCGTAGGGAGCTGGCCTGTCGGGATACTACACTTAGCCTGGATGGACTGATAGACCTGTCGATCCGGTTGGACCATCTGCTAGCTGCTCGCGGACGTTCTGAAAGGGTCCTGTCAGTTCTACCTCCTGACCCTCCTGCTCCTATCCCGATGGAGCTAGGAGGGACCGCGTCTAGGGAGATCGGAGGAGGAAGCTCCTGTACCAGTTGTGGCCGGAGAGGGCACACGTCTGGTCGGTGCTGGAGGAATTCATCTGGGAATCGAGAGGGCAGGCAGAACACTCCTCGGTCACCCCAGGTGAGTAAGCACCACACTCTCCCAGAGTTTCCTGTTGGTCACATGTTCCTATTAATTTGTTTCCTTAATTATTCTCCTTCTCTCCAGCATAAGGCACTGGTAGATTCAGGCGCAGCTGGAAACTTTATAGATCGCGGACTCACTCAGGGGTTGAGGATTCCGTTAGTAAAAGTAGACCCCCCTTTTGCCGTGCACTCTTTAGATAGTCGACCATTAGGGTCAGGGCTGGTGAGGAAAGCCACAGTTTCGTTGGAGATGATTACGCAGGGGAATCACAAGGAGCGAATTAGTTTGTTCCTTATCGATTCACCTGCGTTTCCAGTGGTACTGGGGATTCCCTGGCTAGCTATTCATAATCCTACGATTTCGTGGAAACAGGGAACTCTACAGGGGTGGTCTGATGAGTGTTCAGGCAGGTGTGTAGGGGTTTCCATCGGTGCGACAACGGTGGAGAGTCCAGACCAGGTTTCCACCGTGCGCATTCCAGCTGAGTATAACGATTTGGCTATCGTTTTCAGTAAAAAGAAGGCGACCCAATTACCACCCCATAGGCAGGGGGATTGCGTGATAAACCTCCAGGGTAACGCTGCACTCCCCAGGAGTCATGTGTATCCTTTGTCCCAGGAGGAGACAGTGGCTATGGAAACTTATATCACCGAGGCTCTGGGACAGGGGTACATTCGGCCCTCCATGTCACCTGTCTCTTCGAGTTTCTTTTTTGTGAAGAAAAAAGATGGTGGTTTACGTCCGTGTATTGATTATAGAGGTCTAAATTCCATCACGGTGGGCTTTAGTTACCCACCACCTCTCATTGCTACGGCAGTGGAATCATTTCACGGAGCGCAGTTCTTCACTAAACTGGATCTCAGGAGTGCTTATATTCTGGTGCGTATTCGGGATGGAGATGAGTGGAAAACTGCATTTAGCACTACTTCTGGCCATTATGTGTACCTCGTCATGCCATACGGTTTAAAGAATGCTCCAGCTATATTTCAATCCTTCGTGGATGAGATTCTCAGAGACCTGCACGGACAGGGTGTAGTGGTGTATATTGACGATATTTTGATCTACTCCGCTACACGCACTGCGCATGTATCTCTGGTGCGCAAGGTTCTTAGACGACTGCTGGAGCATGACCTGTATGTGAAGGCGGAGAAATGTGAGTTTTCAAAAACAATCAGTTTCCTTCCTGGGTTATCGCATTTCCAGCTCTGGGTTGGTAATGGAGGGTGACCGCGTAAAGGCCGTGCGTAATTGGCCGACTCCGACCACGGTAAAGGAGGTACAGCGGTTCTTGGGGTTTGCCAATTACTACCGGAGGTTTATCCGGGGTTTTGGTCAGGTAGCTGCCCCTATTACCTCACTGCTGAAGGGGGGGCCGGTGCGTTTACAGTGGTCAGCAGAGGCGAACGGAGCTTTTCATAAGTTGAAGGCGATGTTTACTGAGGCGCCGGTGTTGGCGCATCCGGACCCTTCTTTGGCGTTTATAGTAGAGGTGGACGCATCCGAGGCTGGGGTTGGAGTGGTGCTCTCACAGCGTTCGGGTGCGCCACCGAAGCTCCGCCCCTGTGCCTTTTTTTCGAAGAAACTCGGGCCAGCGGAGTGGAATTATGATGTGGGGGATAGGGAGTTGTTGGCTATGGTTAAGGCCCTGAAGGTGTGGAGACACTGGCTTGAGGGGGCTAAGCACCCTTTCCTTATCTGGACTGACCACCGTAACCTGGAGTATATCTGATCAGCTAGGAGACTGAATCCTCGTCAGGCAAGGTGGGCCATGTTTTTCACCAGATTTCGTTTCACTATCTCATATAGACCAGGTTCCCTCAACACTAAGGCCGACGCGCTGTCAAGACTCTATGACACTGAGGACAGGTCCATCGATCCTACTCCCATCATTCCGGCAGCTAAGCTGGTGGCACCAGTAGTATGGGATGTGGACGCGGACATCGAGCGGGCGCTAAGGGAGGAACCTGCGCCTCCACAGTGTCCGGAAGGTCGTAGGTACGTGACGCTGGCTGTTCGTGATCAATTGACTCGATGGGCTCATTGTCTACCCTCATCGGGTCACCCAGGTATTTTTAGGACAGTGCGAGGTCTTGAGAGGAAGTACTGGTGGCCCACTTTGAGGAGGGATGTGCGATTCTATGTTTCCTCCTGTTCGGTGTGCGCCCAGAGTAAGGCTCCTAGACACCTGCCAAGAGGTAAATTACAACCTCTTCCCGTTCCACAACGGCCGTGGACCCATCTATCGGTGGATTTTCTTACTGACCTTCCCCCCTCTCAGGGTAACACAATGATCCTGGTCGTTGTGGATCGGTTCTCTAAGTCCTGCCGTCTTATCCCATTGCCCGGTCTCCCTACGGCCCTACAGACTGCGGAAGCTCTTTTCACCCATGTCTTCCGGCACTACGGGGTGCCCGAGGATATAGTTTCTGATCGGGGCCCCCAGTTTATCTCCCGTGTTTGGAGGGCATTTATGGAACGTCTGGGGGTCTCGGTCAGCCTGACCTCAGGGTATCACCCGGAGAGTAATGGGCAGGTGGAGAGAGTGAACCAGGAGGTGGGTAGGTTTCTGCGGTCATATTGCCAGGACCGGCCAGGGGAGTGGGCGAGATATATTCCCTGGGCAGAAATAGCCCAGAACTCACTAAGCCACTCCTCTACCAACATGTCACCATTTGAGTGCGTGTTGGGGTACCAGCCAGTCCTGGCACCGTGGCATCAGAGCCAGACTGAGGCTCCTGCGGTGGAGGAGAGGGTGCAGCGCTCTAAGGAGACCTGGAGGGCTGTCCAAGAGTCATTATGCCAAGCGAGTATAAGGCAGAAGAAGAGCACTGACCGTCACCGCAGTGAGGCCCCCGTGTTTGCACCTGGGGACAGGGTCTGGCTCTCGACCCGAAACCTGCCCCTCCGCTTGCCCTGCCGGAAGCTGGGTCCGCAGTGTATAGGGCCATTTAAAGTCCTGAGGAGAATAAACGAGGTTTGTTATCGATTATTACTTCCTTCGTATTATCGTATTAACCCCTCGTTTCATGTGTCTCTTCCCAGGCCGGTGGTAGCTGGTCCCATGCAGGAAGGTGAGGTTCCGGAGGTTCCTCCGCCCCCTCTGGACATCGAGGGGTCCCCGGCGTACAAGATACGAGCTATTCTGGACTCGAGACGCCGGGTGAGGGGCTTGCAGTACCTCGTTGACTGGGAGGTGTACGGTCCGGAGGAGAGGTGCTGGGTTCCGGTGAGGGATATTCTAGATCCATCTATGTTGAGTGAGTTCCATCGCCTCCGTCCGGATCGCCCAGCGCCTCGGCCCCCGGGTCGTCCCCGAGGCCGGCGTCGGCGCGCTGCGGGAGCTGCGCGTCAGGGGGGGGTACTGTCACGAATATTACCGAAGGTGACTCCCCTTCTTGTTCGGGTGGCGCTCGGCGGTCGTCGTCACCGGTCTACTAGCTATCGCCGATCCGTGGTTCTGTGTTCCTTTGGTTTTGTCTGATTGGTATCACCTGTTTCTTGTTTGGTTGTTAGGGTAGGGTTATATATAGTTTGTTCAGCCCGCTTCTGTTTCGTGCGGGCTTGTTAGTCTGTTTTGTTGTTTGAGTGTATTTTTTGTTTGTATTTCGGGTTTCACGCTGTCCGTTTATATTTCTGATCATCTGTTTTTCTACTGTTGGTTCATGTTATGTTTCCGGGACATTAAAGCGTGTTTTTTCCCACATCTTTTGACTCCACACCTCCTCACTCATTTATCGTAACACTCGGCCATGGAATCCCATTTCATGAAGCCCACTGACAAACAGTTATTGTGCTGACATTGCTTCCAGAGGCAGTTTGGAACTCGGTAGTGAGTGTTGCAACCGAGGACAGACAAGGCCATTCTACTGCCAATGTTTGTCTCTGGAGATTACATGGCCGAGTACACCTGTTAGCAACTGTTGTGACTGAAATAGCCAATTTCAGTCATTTGAAGTGGTGTCAACATACTTTGTTGAGTGTGTGGAGAGGGTTGTATAGGATTCCTGGTAATAGACAAATGAATGTGTGTGTGACAAAGATCATAATGTTTGTTGGAGCATACATGCATATGACTAACTGAATATGTTTCCCATATTGTCACGATCGTTTGTAGAAAAGAATGTTGAAAAGAATGTTGAGTTCCACATAATTTATTAATAGTGAAACTTAACAATAACAATAAACGAACAACGAACCGTGACTACAGAGGTGCTACATACACTTACTCAAAATACAAAATACAAAATACAAAATCCCACAAACACAGGTGGGAACAAACACTACTATATGATCCCCAATTAGAGACAACGATTACAAGCTGCCTCTAATTGAGAATCATACAAATCACCAACATAGAAACATGAAAACTAGAACACCCACATAGAAATAATAAACTAGACTAACCCCCCAGTCACGCCCTGACTTACTCCACCATAGAAAATAAGGACTCTCTATGGTCAGGACGTGACACATATGGTCAATCTCTATGTACCCCCTCTATTTCCCCCTTATCCCCCTCTCTCTCCATTCCCTCTCTCTATCTTCCCATCTATCTCTCCTTCTCTCTCTCTATCCTCACCCTCTCTCTTTCTCTCTCTCCATCCCCCTTTCTCCCCTCTCCACTCTTCCTCCCTCTCTCTCTGCCCATGTTGTGCTGTAGGTGATGAAATGTTGCAGATGGTAAGTCTGAATTCCTGGAATCTGTCTCCTGGTTTATCAGAACCGGCTGTGAATGAGGTACTGCTGATCGACCAACCAAACGGCTTTCCCACAGAAATTATCGACCAACCAAGACCCTTTACTAGAACCCCAGAGTGAGACCCATATTCAGAGTTTGATATGGGATTAATCCTCGTGTGTGTGTGTGTGTGTGTGTGTGTGTGTGTGTGTGTGTGTGTGTGTGTGTGTGTGTGTATTCTCGGTTCAGAGTTTTATGCGTTTAAGGAAGGAAGGCTGATTGTTCCTGTTTGGGCGTCTGTGTGAGTCCGTCGTTCCAGTGTTGGTCCTCTGGCAAAAAAAAACACACACACACACACACACACACATACACACACACACACACACATTCCTCATCATCGGTTACTGGGAAGAAGACAACAAAATGAGGAACAGAAACATAAATGGCATGGACACAGTATCTGTGTGATATGTGGGACGTGTTTAACTATACTGGACCAGAAGTCCCCAAAACAATAGGAAACAAAAAATAGTAGAAAAATAGTTTGAAAAAAAAAGACCAACTGGGGACATTTTGTTGGTCCCCACAAGCTCAAATTATATTTCTAGGGGGTTTAGGATTAAGGTTAGAATTAGTGTTAGGGTTAGGGTTATTATTAGGATTAGGGTTAGGGTTAGGAGCTAGGGTAAGTTTTAGGGTTAGGGTTAAGGTTTTTGGGTTAAGGTTAGGGTTAGGGTTAGGGTACGGATTAGGGTTATGTTTAGGGTTGGGCTTAGGGAAAATAGGATTTTGAATGGGACTGAATTGTGTCCCCACAAGGTTAGGTGTACAAGACTATGTCTGTCTGTGTGTGTGTGTGTGCGTGCGTGCGTGCGTGTGTGTGTTTGTCTTGTGGGTTGGTGTTTCTCTAATCTTTCCCCTTTCTTTGTCTTTTTCTATTTTTCTGTCTGTGTTTCATTAACTTCGCTCGCTCGATCGGTCTCTATCTCTCTCTCTCTCTCTCTCCCTCTCTCTCTTCCTCTTCCTCTCTCTCTCCCTCTCTCTCTTCCTCTTCCTCTCTCTCTCTCTCTCTCAATTCAATTCAAATTACAGGCTTTATTGGCATGGGAAACATATGTTTACATTGCCGAAATAAGTGAAATAGATAATAAACAAAGTGAAATAAACAATACAACATTTAAGTAAACATTACAATCACGAAAGTTACAAAATAATAAAGACATTTCAAATGTCATATTATGTCTATATACAGTGTTGTAATGATGTGCAAATAGTTAAAGTACAAAAGGGAAAATAAATCAACATACATATAGGTTGTATTTAGAATGGTGTTTTTTTCTTTGTATAATCTTTTACCAGATCTATTGTGTTATATTCTCCTACATTAATTTCACATTTACACAAACTTCAAAGTGTTTCCTTTCAAATGGTATCAATAATATGCACATCCTTGCTTCAGGTCCTGAGCTTCAGGCAGTTAGATTTGGATATGTAATTTTAGCGGAAAATTGCACAAAAAAAATGGTTGGATAATTTTTTAAACATTGCCAAAGCAAGTATACTCGATAATAAACAAAACTGAAATAAACAATAAAAATTAGTAGTAAACATTACACTCACAAATGTCATATTATGTGCAAATAGTTAAAGTACACAGGGGATGTATTTACAAAGGTGTTTGTTCTTCACTGGATAGTTGCCCTTTTCTTGTGGCAACAGGTCACTCTCTCTCTGGTTCTCCCCCCTCTCTCTCTCTCTCTCTCTCTCTCTCGCTCTCTCTCTCTCTCTCTCTCTCGCTTTCTCTCTCGCTCTCTCTCTCTGTTTCTCCCCCCCCTCTCTCGCTCTCTCTCTGGTTCTCTCCCCACCCCCTCTCTCTCTCTCTCTCGCTCTCTCTCTCTCTCTCTCTCGCTCTCTCTCTCTCTCTCGCTCTCTCGCTCTCTCTCTCTCTCTCTCTCTGTTTCTCCCCCCTCTCTCTCTCGCTCTCTCTCTCTGTTTCTCCCCCTCTCTCTCTCTCTCTCTCTGTCTCTTTCTCCCCCTCTCTCTCTCTCTCTCACACACACACACACTCTCACACATGCAAGCCGTAAAACTCAATTAAAGCGCCTCTTTCCTGGAAATGACGAAACATAAGGTATGCAGGGAATAGGAACCGTGTGTGTGTGTGTGTGTGTGTGTGTGTGTGTGTGTGTGTGTGTGTGTGTGTGTGTGTGTGTGCGTGCGGGCGGGCGTGCGGGCGTGTGTGTCTGTATGAAATTCTCCATACAGACCCTCATGTACAGACACGTTCTACACACTGTTAACCACAGACTATCATAAATCTCTCCCACATGGAACCTTTCACCTTTCTGACCTCACATACACTAATTCTCTCTCATCCCCCTCACCTCTTTATTTATTTCTCTCTCTCTCTCTCTCTCTCTCTCTCTCTGTCTCTCATGTCAATTATATTTAAGGGGCTTTATTGGCATGTGAAACATATGTTAACATTGCCAAAGCAAGTGAAGTAGATGATAAACAAAAGTGAAATAAACAATACAAAATTAACAGTAGACATTACTCTCACAAAAGTTGCAAAAAAAATAAAGACATTTCAAATGTCATATTATGTATATATACAGTGTTGTAATGATGTGCAAATAGTTAAAGTACAGAGGGAAATTAAATAAACAAAAATAGGGGTTGTATTTACAATGGTATTTGTTCTTCACTGGTTGCCCTTTTCTTGTGGCAACAGGTCACAAATCTTGCTGCTGTGATTGCACACTGTGGTATTTCACCCAATAGACATGGGAGTTTTTCAAAATTGGATTTATTTTTCGAATTCTTTGTTGTTCTGTGTAATTGAGGGAAATATGTGTCTCTAATATGGTCATACATTGGGTAGGAAGTTAGGAAGTACAGCTCAGTTTGTACTTCATTTTGTGGGCAGTGTGCACATAGCCTGTCTTCTCTTTAGAGCCAGGTCTGCTTTCGACGGCCTTTCTCAATAGCAAGGCAATGCTCACTGAGTCTGTACATAGTCAAAGATTTCCTTCATTTTGGGTCAGTTGCAGTGGTGAGGTATTCTGCCACTGTGTACTCTCTGTTTAGGGACAAATATCATTCTAGTTTGGTCAGGTTTTTTTGTATATTCCTTCTGTGATGGCTTTGTTATGGAAGGTTTGGGAATCGCTTCCTTTTAGGCGGTTGTAGAATTTTACGTCTCTTTTCTGGATTTTGATCATTAGCGAGTAACGGTATAATTCTGCTCTTCATGCAATATTTGGTGTTTTACGTTGTTGTCACGTTCTGACCTTTATTTCCTTTGTTTTGTATTTATTTAGTATGGTCAGGGCGTGAGTTGGGTGGGCAGTCTGTTTTTCTAGGTTTTGGGTATTTCTATGTTTCGGCCTAGTATGGTTCTCAATCAGAGGCAGGTGTCATTAGTTGTCTCTGATTGAGAATCATACTTAGGTAGCCTGGGTTTCACTGTGTGTTTGTGGGTGATTGTTCCTGTCTCTGTGTTTGCACCAGATAGGACTGTTTAGGTTTTCGCATATTTATTGTTTTGTTAGTTATTTCATGTCTAGTTCCTTTATTAAAGAGTTCCTTTATTAAAGAGTTCCTTCACCACAGGAAAACCCTTACAGTTGTACACTGAGGATATTTTTGCAGAGTCTCAATTTGGTGTTTGACCCATTTTGTGAATTCTTGGTTGGTGAGCAGACCACAGATCTCTCAACCATAAAGGGCAATGGGTTCTATAATTGATTCAAGTATTTTTAGCCAGATCCTAATTATTATGTCAAATTTGATGTTCCATTTGATGGCATAGAAGGCCCTTCTTGCCTTGTCTCTCAGATCGTTCACAGCTTTGTGGCAGTTTACCTGTGGCGCTGATTTTCAGACAGGTATGTATAGTTGTTTGTGTGCTCTAGGGCAACGGTGTCTAGATGGAATTTATATTCGTGGTCCTGGCGACTGGACATTTTTTGGAACACCATTATTTTGGTCTTACTGAGATGTTCTGACAGAATCTGTGCAGAATATCTAGGTGTTGCTGTAGGCCCTCCTTGGTTGGTGACAGAAGCACCAGATCATCAGCAAACAGCAGACATTTGACTTCAGATTCTAGTAGGGTGATGCCGGGTGCTGCAGACTTCTAGTGCCCTCTCCAATTTGTTGATATATATGTTGAAGAGGGTGGGGCTTAAGCTGCATCCCTGTCTCTCCCCCACACCCTGTGGAAGGAAATGTGTGTGTTATGTGTTACCAATTTTAACTGCACACTTGTTGTTTTTGTACATGGATTTTATAATGTTGTATGTTTTTCCCCCAACACACCTTTCCATCAATGTGTATAGCAGACCCTTGAGCCAAATGGAGTCTGAAGCTTTTTTGAAATCAACAAAGCATGTTTTTCTGTCGTATGATTTGGTAAAAAGCCAATTTGACATTTGTTCAGTACATTGTTTTCACTGGGGAAATGTATGAATCTGCTGTTAATGATAATGCAGAGGATTTTCCCAAGGTTTCTGTTGATGCATATCACATGGTAGTTATTGGGGTCAAATTTGTATCCACTTTTGTGGATTGGGGTGATCAGTCCTTTGTTCCAAATATTGGGGAAGATGCCAGAGCTGAGGATGATGTTAAATTCTTTAAGTACAGCCAATTGGAATTTGTGGTCTGTATATTTTATCATTTAATTTAGGATACCATCAACCTCACAGACCTTTTTGGGTTGGAGGGTTTGTATGTTGTCCTGCAGTTCATTCAATGTAATTGGAGAATCCAGTGGGTTCTGGTCGTCTTTAATAGTTGATTCTAAGATGTGTATTTTATCATGTATGTTTTTATTTGTTATTTGTTATAGGTCCAATCAGATTGGAGAAGCGGTTTATCCATACATCTCTGTTTCGGATAGATAACTCTTCACGTTGTTTGTTTGGAGTTTTCACATTTTGTGAAAAAGTGGTTCGATTCTATGGATTCTGTAATTACATTGAGCTGATTTCTGACCTGCTGTTCCTTCTTTTTCTGTAGTGTATTTCTGTATTGTTTTAGTGATTCACCATAGTGAAGTCTCGGGTTTTCTGGGTCTATGTTTTTGGTTAACTAGGTTTCTCAATTTCTTTAAAATACACAAGGGATCTGTGGATTCAGAGGTGAATAAATCTCTCAATGTTATCCATTGTTTCCATATCTCTTACCACAATCGGGTTGGATTGACCTATGTTTTTCTAACTGTCCCTGGGACATCAACTTAGTCAAAATATAAAACCCTGTTTAACAATTCTTGTTCAACGAAAACTACTTTCAATCATTATCGTCCGTATCTACTGGGGGAAATGGGGAGCTAGTTGGCATAGTTGGCAGCTTATTAGTTTCACCATCTTCTGGAGCAACAGAAAACATTAAAGCTGCTGAAATCCTACCAGCCAGTCACAGATCACCTTACAACCTGTAAATGACACAATTAAGCAAACTAAACCTAAAACACATGCTGTGGCCCATTGGGCAATTTGGGATCCCCAATTTCCAAAGAGAGATTCCAATTCCAAGTTGCAAGCGTCCAATCTGGTTAAGGATAATTATTCTTAACAACAGTGGCAATGTATTCAGCATGATCAGTCACATTAGAAGAGTGATCTGGGACAAATGTACAAAATTCATCACCAATGATTGCACAAGTGCCCCCTTGACCTGCCAAAATATAGTCAAGGGCCTCTCTGTTTTGCAGAGCTAACTTACGCAATTCTTAAATTTCCCCATTAAATTCTTCCAGGGCATTTGGAGTAGCATTGCCAATTTTCTCTGTGTCCAGAGATGTTATGAATTTGGTCTAATGCAACCCCATACCCAGGAAACAACACCCCAAAGACCCTGGAGGTAGGTGCCTGAGTGTGAGTGATGTCAGCCACAGATCTCTCCAGGATTTTTTACCTTTTTTTAACTAGGCAAGTCAGTTAAGAACAAATTCTTATTTTCAATGACAGCCTAGGAACAGTGGGATAACGGCCTGTTCAGGGGCAGAACGACAGATTTGTACCTTGTCAGCTTGGGGATTTGAACTTGCAACTGTTCAGTTACTAGTCCAACACTCTAACCACTAGGCTACCCTACCGCACCAGGATGTCTGTAGTCTTTAAACAAAGCATTCCGATCCCTCTCATTATTCGGCACGGTTCTCATAGCTGTCACCACAAACCCCACAGTACGTCTCTCCCCAGTTAGAGGGAATGCTATAGTAAGTCATTTTTTTCACACAACCAGTAGGTCAATTTTGCGAGGAAATGGAACGTACAACGGGGCATGGCAGGTCTGCTCCACTCATCAAACCATACACCCGAGGCGTCCTTATGACAGCACCCAGCCCACTTGGGGGCTGGAACTACTGCCATCTGTAGGAGGGGGGAAACAGAAGAGGATGCAGCCCGTTTAGCTGCACAGTCAGCCTTGGCATTCCCCAGAGAAATGTTATCTTTAGAGGGAGTATGGGCCTGACACTTTATCACCGAGAATGAGGGGAGTTGAACAGTCTCCAACAGAGAGGACACAAGCTCAAAAACACTATATTCTTCCACAATGTTCCAAAATCATGCACTACACCAACCTCATATCTACTGTCGGTGTATATGTGACCGACCTCCTTGATTCAGTCTTAAGTAGCAAAATTTGAAATTGTGTTTTTTACATTGGTTAAAAGCAGAGAGACAGAGCTACACAATTGTACAGTGGGGCAAAAAAAGTATTTAGTCAGCCACCAATTGTGCAAGTTCTCCCACTTAAAAAGATGAGAGTGGCCTGTAATTTTCACCATAGGTACACTTCAACTATGACAGACATTTATTTCCCACCATAATTTGCAAATAAATTCATTAAAAATCCTACAATGTGATTTTCTGGATTTTTTTTTCTCATTTTGTCTGTCATAGTTGAAGTGTACCTATGATGACAATTACAGGCCTCTTTCATCTTTTTAAGTGGGTTTTGATTTCACCTTTATTTAACCAGGTAGGCCAGTTGAGAACAAGTTCTCATTTACAAGTGCGACCTGGCCAAGATAAAGCAAAGCAGTGCAACAAACAAAACAAAAAACACAGAGTTACACATGACCGACCAATACTGGTTCATAACATATGACAGACCAATACCTCACAAGGCTTCTTCTCTCAAAACTGAGACCTTGAAACTGAGATATCATTCGTTCTCCAAACAAGGTCTGGGCGTACTGCTAAATTGCAGATAGTGAGAAGTGAGGATTCTTTCAATCAGTCAGCATCAGCATGAACCCAGAAATTGGTTATTAGAATAGCACATGTATAACAATTTCCATCACACTGCCTTGCAAAGGTGGACCTGGTCGTAAAGGCTGTTCAAGTCCAGGGTGGAGTGGTGGGCCATGAAGACTTTAGGTTTTGCGGCACAGTCTCGCAAAATGCTTGCATTCACCCGCTGTATGGTGGCAGGGTGAAAGTATTTTTGTGGTAGCAGGGTGAAGAAGCTTTTTCAATCTCCATAGAATGCTGTGGCCGCCCTTTCCTGCTGGGCCCTCGGGTTATTTGTGCCCGTGTGATTTATGATGTGGCTGGGGACCCTAGTCGGTCCTCTGACAACAGCTCCAGAGCATGCCTAGTGTTTGTGCACCAGAGTTTAGCCACTTTGTGTTTGGGAAATAGTTTATCTTCTTGGATGTATTTGCCATTTGAGTCAATTAGCAGCACAATCTCTGGCTTTTGTGTGTCCTCAGTGGATGTCTGGGGGTTGTCCAGAAGCCTATCAGGGGGGATTGGGTCTGTTGGGTTGGTGGGTCCTGTGTTGTCTGTCCCAATGTGGTGTTGAGGTTGTGGTCCGGGCTGAGGTCGGCTGTTCTGTTGGCTTCTCTGGGGGAGTGTCCTGCTCTCTGTCACAACTTAGCTTTCTCACCTCCTCCTTCAGTTCCTTCAGTGCCATGTGTGCCTCTTTAAGTTCTCTCACCTCAGTCCGTAGAGCAGCCGTCCATCTCCACCTTCTGCCAACCTTCGGTCTTGTTGGGGGGGGGGATACCCTGCACCATTACTGTCCCAGACCTGTACACGTTGACAGAGGTTGTTTCAATTTCCTCAATGACTATTATTCTGAGTTTCCACCCTGGGCCAATACCCTCTCTGGGTAAGTTACTTATGTTCCCCTCTTTGTAGCAGTCAGCAAATAGTGTCTCTGGATTGTCCTTGAGGAGCTATTTCATTTGTACTTATTCTGTACCGTGTCATTTTTTATATTCATGAGGTACTGTATTGTAATTACCTCTGCACAGGGATGAGCCATGGGGGCTTCAAAGCCCTCTGCATTTGGGGGAGGGGGGCTGTGAAGCTCTCCTGCCATTAGGCTCAATAGCTTTCACACCTCTCACTTCAAATCCAATTGTATTGGTCACATGCAGATGTTATTGCGGGTGTAGCGATATGCTTGTGTTTCTAGCTCCAAAAGTGCAGTAATATCTAACAATTTCACAACAATACACACAATACACACAAATCTAAATTAGAGGAATGGAATTAAGAATATATACATATTTGGACGAGCAATGCTAGTGATGGCTATTCAGATGGCCTTGAGATAGAAGCTCTTTTTCAGTCTTTTGGTCCCAGCTTTGATGCACCTGTACTGACCTCGCCTTCTGTGGTTCGGGTGGTTATTGTCCTTGATGATATTTTTGGCCTTCCTGTGTCATCGGATGCTGTTGGTGTCCTGGAGGGCAGGTAGTTTGCCCTCTGTGATGCGTTGGGCAGACCACACCACCCTCTGGAGAGCTTTGCGATAGCGGGTGGTGCAGCTGCCGTAAAAGTTGGTGATACAGCCCGACAGGATGCTCTCAATTGTGCATCTGTCAGTTTGTGAGGGTTTTAAGTGTCAAGTCAAAGCCCTCACCTCCTCCCTGTAGGCTGTTTCGTAATTTGTTGGTCATCAGGCCTACTACTGTTGTGTCATCTGCAAACATGACAATTGAGTTGGAGGCGTCACTTCACACTTCAGTGCTAATTGAAGTAGCAACCAGGTCAGTTCTGTCCTAGCAGCTTGGTAGCTTAGAAGACTTATTTAAGAAGCTTAATGTAACAAAATGATCTAAAGATTGTCTTTTACATTTTGGCTTCACAAAGTGGGTTCAGACTGAACATTACTCACTCAGTGTTGTGTTGGATGGTATTTCCATGTTCCGCTGTGTTTCTTCTGCAGGTTTTGGCTTGTTTGAAGTTTTAGTTTTTCTTGATAGTCCTTGGTGGTAGTAGTCCATTCAGGTCATTTTGCCCAAAATCAAGGTTTTAGGTATGGAATTGTGACTTGGAATGACTTTAATGTTGAGGTTAGTATCCTGTATAAGTCCTTGCAGGTTGTGGGCCGACTGTTTTCTATACTGAATATTGCCAACCCAGACAGCCTTTCCTGAGACATTAGGCATTATACAGTATGTCCATTGCGCTGTGTACAATATAAACTTAGTTTTGAATGATGCCAAGATATACCAGAGATAAGGGACTGTTGATATTGCAACCACCCAACTCAAACACCTGTTCACCAGTATGAACGAAATCGCAAACAGCCCTCAGGAACTGTTTGTCTACTAAAGTTGATCACCACATCAGTCATTGGCTTCATCAATAAGTGCGTCGATGTCATCCCAACAATGACCGTACGTACATACCCCAACCAGAAGCCATGGATTATAGGCAACATCCGCACTGAGTTAAAGGGTAGAGCTGCCGCTTTCCAGGTGCGGGACTCTAACCCGGACGCTTAGAAGAAATCATGCTATGCCCTCCGATGAACCATCAAGCAGGCAAAGCGTCAATACAGGACTAAGATTGAATCCAACTACACCGGCTCTGACGCTCATTGGATATGGCAGGGCTTGCAAACTATTACGGACTACAAAGGGAAGCACAGCCGCGAGCTGCCCAGTGACACGAGCCTACCAGACGAGCTAAATGACTATGGGCGCTTCGAGGTAAGCAACACTGAAGCATGCATGAGAGCACCAGCTGTTCCGGACGACTGTGTGATCACTCTCTACGTAGCCGATGTAAGACCTTTAAACAGGTCAACATTCACAAGGCTGCAGGGCCAGACGGATTACCAAGAATTGTACTCCGAGCATTCACTGACCATCTGGCAAGTGTTTTCATTGACATTTTCAACCTCTCTCTGACCGAGTCTGTAATACCAACATGTTTCAAGCAGACCACGATAGTCCCTGTGCCCAAGAACACCAAGATAACCTGTCTAAATGACTACTGACCCGTAGCACTCACATCTGTAGCCATTATCCCAGGAACCCTAGACCCACTCCAATTTGCACACCGCCCCAACAGATCCACAGATGACACAATCTCTTTTGCATTGTTGTGTTGTGTTGGATGGTATTTCCATGTTCTGCTGTGTTTCTTCTGCAGGTTTTGGTTCGTTCAAGTTTTTTTTCTTGATAGTCCATTTAGGTAATTTTGTCCAAAATTATGGTTTTAGGTATGGAATTTTGATTTGGATTGAAGGATTTGATGTTGAGGTTAGTATGCTGTATAAGTCATTGTGATAAATATTGTTTATCTACATTTATCCAACTCTAATTCTATATTTTTGCAGAAGAACTCAGGAGCTCAATATCTCTCTCTCTCGCTCTTTCTTTCTTTCTCTCTCTGTCTCTGTCTCTCTCTCTCGTTCTCTTTCTTTCTCTCTGTCTCTCTCTCACTCAGTCTCACACACACTACAGTTCACTGCACATTACCATCCCCGTAGGCCCTCAGGCCGGATGTGTAAAAGCTCACTGCATTCCTTTCCTGTTAGGTACAACCCAGAGCAAGCCTACTGCTGTGTGTGTATGTTTTGTGGGAGGGGTTGCCTGAAACAACTAAATACATCGGGGAACCCCTCTTTGTTTTTTTTTGACCTGCCTGTGTTTTGTTGCTTTTGTAGGTGTGGGTCATCTCTCTTTCTCTGTCTCTCTCTTTCTCTGTCTTTCTTTCTCTCTCTCGCTCTCTCTCTGAATATGTCCCTAATGGATATGGAATGTACTTACAATGCGCTTGCACAATAAAATTCAAACAGAGTGTATTTACTGATAGACTGAAGCCCACTGACTAGGGACTGTGTTATACATATGAGTTGTATTATTCTAAATATCTCCTTGGTAACAAAACATTTAGTTATATCTCATCTTTGACATTCGGGCCCAGAGTATTTTCTAGTCATGTTGTCATGAAAAACATATTGCATTGTCTGCAAGGCTGTTGCTGTCATGTTGCGCACTGGGCATTGTTATCATGCAGGGCTCTGGGAATTGCCTAACACAGTGCGGTCTTTGTATTTGTTTGAACCAGGAAGTAGAGTCTTCCTGATGGGAGCCAGATAGTAAACATTACTGTAATAGTTTATGGCCCTATTCCCGTCAATGCTGCTGACCATGTCAATCAATTATGTAATCAGAGGTTTATGGAGAAGGGGAGGCACTAGCGGTAAAGCTGTGTGTGTGTGTGTGTGTGTGTGTGTGCATCTAAACTGGTTTTGTGAATTTGGAAAGTAGCATGAATTCTCTCATGAAAATCTTGAGGTAAAAACCACAAGTTTAGAAATGAAACTGTGTACAAATGCTGTATCTTAATTTTATCATCCTGTTGTTGCAGTAATTTTCTTGCATAGAAGGAAAATGCAAACATGTAGTGTATTCAAGGTTTGAAAAGGCTTCTAAAGTTAGCAATTTCCACTTTACAATTCGACTTGATTTTCCCTACAGAAAAGTGTATCAATCCCTACAAAAAAATCCATTCATTATAATCCACATATTATTTTCCTGCTGTAGCAAATTGGCTCAAATTAAAATCCTACATCTGTAGTTGTGTGTTTTTTCCTTTATGATGTGAGAAATTGGAGAGATGTTCTGTGTAAGTGTGATTGTGTTTATTCATTCTCAGTTGTGTGAATGTGTACAGGAAACCTCATAGTGTATTTGTAAACCATAGCACTTGTAACACTGTCTAACTGTGTGTGTGAGAAAGAGAGAGATAGTTCATTTCACTTTTGTTTATTCTCTATTTCACTTGCTTTGGCAATATAAACATGTTTCCCATGCCAATAAAGCCATTTGAATTGAATTGGGGGAGAGAGAGAGAGTTACTCACACTATTGAGAAATTCTCCACCCAGACCCTCACGTACATCTTTTACACACTGCTAACCACAGACCATCATAAATCTCTCCCACGTGGAACCTTTCACCTCTCTGACCTCACATACACTAATTCTCTGACCCCCTCGCCACTTTCTCACTCTCAAAAAACACACACACACACACACTACAGTTCAGTACACTGCACATTACCAGAGAAACGTTTCACGTGTACCCCACATAGCAAATTCGCAGGTGTTAAAATCTTCGTGTTGAGGTAAAAAAAAAGTGTTATATCTGAGAGTTGATTCTAGAGGGGTTAACACCAGAGGGGTTTAAATTGACACCACATTCAGTTAAAGTGTTAATTAAATTGCACACAGACAGACAGACGTGTATCCTACATAAATGAAGGCACAAAGAGAATCGGTTCAATTTGGTAAAAGAAAAGTGCGCTTTAATATTAAGTATTGAAATATCTTAGAAATATAAATATGTGCAAAATTCCTTTATTCATTTCTATTTTGTAATGCTTTTAGTTTTCGTTGTTCCAGATAGTTTGCCCTGTCTGCCAGTCTAGTGGCGAGGTTATGAGCAGTCTTTATGAAAGACGAGTACTTCACATGTAGCTGGGCTGATGGGACACATGTAAACATTATATTGTTAGTAAATGTTCAAAATGACAAACGTTGATCTTCTACTAATTAGACTTCTATCAGGAAGACATGGATTCAGCTTAACACAACATCAAAATCATCATTATCACGTCTTCGTCATCTTCATCACTATCATTATCATCATCACTACCATCATCATCAGACCAAATGAAGGGGTTGTCATCATCTCTGTGGTCTGAAAACCATCTCTAACCTCTCCCCCAGCCTCACCCCTACTTGTCTTCCTCACTCTTTCCTCACCCTTTCCTAACCTCTCCCCCAGCCTCACCCCTACTTGTCTTCCTCACTCTTTCCTCACCCTTTCCTAACCTCTCCCACTCGACTTCTGACTATGTTCTGTTGTAGTTGTTTCTGCCGGTATCTCAACCTATTTCCTATAGTGAACTACTTTTGACCAGAGTCCACAGGGTCCCAAAGTAATTCTCTATAAAAGGAATAGGGTGCTATTTGGGGCACACACGTTGTTGTTTCTGCCTGCCTGCCTCCCCGGGCCGGTCCGTCTGTCTGTCTGTCTGCCCGCCGGTCCGGTCTGCCTGCCTGTCTGTCTGTCTGTCTGCCTGTCTGTCTGCCTGCCGGTCCGGTCTGCCTGTCTGTCTGTCTGCCCGCCCCCTGGGACTATAATAAGATCCACTGTTAGCTTTGGTTGTCTGCCAGGGCTTTTGTCTGACTAACAGTGGTCTGCTCAGACTCACTGTCACAACTCCTGTTGATGTAGTGGGGGGTAAAGACAAGAGGGAGAGACAGGGGCACCTCCATCACATTCTAACAGAAGAGCTTCCAAAGCTGCAGTATAGCTGTATGTATGCCTGTGTGTGTCTATCTGTGTGTGTCTATGTGTGTGAGGCTAGAGGCTGTTGTCAGCCATGATCCCTCACACCTTCCTATGAGGCCATGCTAGTTGGCATGCAGCAGTGGAAATGTGTACGACACCATGCACACAAACACATTCACTCTGCTATGGGCCCCTCATTTGACATTCTCTGCCATACTCCCCACCCTCTCTCTCCTTTTCTCTCATTATACTTCCATCCCTCTCTCTATCTCCCTCTCTCTCTCTCAATCCAGTCAGCCCATTTTACATGTCAGACAGGAGAAAGAGGAGAGGTAAGCTTCTGTTAATCAATAGAAAGAGCTGTTCCTCAGCCACAGCAGCACAACAAACCCACAGGAAACCTTCTGACAACACTCCGAAAGCCACTGCTAAAGTGTGTGTTTGCTTGCCTGTAAGCACGTTCACTGTCTGCGTCACTGTAATCTCTTTGACTATCCAATCACAGCTTCCGCTGGGAGAACGACTAACTGGCTGACAGGGCAATCACTTCTGACCCCCAGCGTTTTCCTGACTCCCATTGACAGTCTCTCCAGGAGAGGCGTATCCATGGCTACCTATATGAAGCTCCACTTGATAGGAAGCAGTAGCATCGATCTAGGATCAGCTTACCCTCTCCAAATCCTATCCTCAACCGTTAGACGGGGAAACCCCCAAACTGAACTGTGTGTGTTAGATGGGAGCATCGTACTCCGCCAAGAAGTCTCTTAGAGTGTGAGGGAGCTGGTGTGTGTCGGGGGGATCCGGGCCCCCCAGGTGTCCGTTCAGGGTCCTTCTACACAGGTGCTGGAGGGAGGACAGGGAGGAGGGGAGGGGTCGACGCAGTTCTAATGGAACCTTCTCTCCCCCTGAGTGGATCAGATACAAACTCCCTGTCCCCACAGTCTCCCCTGCAGCCGCAGCCATGCCTCCCCCTGTCCTTACCCCGGCCCCGGCCTCCCCATCTCCTCCTCCACCTCCCTCCTTCCCCATGTAGTGTCCAATCAGTTTGAGCACACAGTCGAAACGCGGGGGCGTGTGCGTGCAGTGGGGGTCAGGCTGCAGGTAAAAGCTTCCCCCCTGGCTGTGGATCCGGAGGTTCTTGGTCCCGCGAGCCGTCTGGACCGACAGTGTGAAGAAGTAGTGGTGGTCGGAGGAGTCTCGGACCAGGAAGGTCCCGGGGGGCTGGGAGCGGAGCAGAGCGCTGGCCTCACGACCCCCCACTGCACCCCAGTAGAACCCACTCTCCTGTAACTTACGCACCGCACACAGCACCTGGAACAGGGGGAAATAATAGGTTTTAATATAACAATTGTTTAATTTATGCAAAGTAGGTACATCAAATATACTATACACACAGCACCTGGCAGAGGAACTATAATATATGATGCTGTAACGATAACAATTAGACAAACCATCTGAGACTGAGAGGAATAATGATGATGATGGGTTAGCATTTAGTAAGAGGCTAGCTAGTTTGCATATAGTACATGTGGAGCTGCCACATGATGACAGAGTTGAACTGGCCTGTTGGTAGTGTGCGTGCGAGCTGAAGGGTTTGTAGCGCAGGGGGTCCACATCTGACCCCTGACCTCTGGCCTCTGGGCGGGTAACGCTGCTCATGGCTGGGGGGGTCGTGCCTGCTATGGGTTACCATGGCGCCCTGACCCCCCCTGCTCGGCTTGCTGACCGAGGGTTGGGGGGTCCAGAGCAGGGAGGGAGGAGGAGGTACAAGGGGAGGAGGTGAGTTGTGATGGAGGTAGGGAGGAGAAAGGGAGAGGACGTGAGGGAGGAGGAAGGGTGAGGACGAGTGGGGGGAGGAGGGGGGAGGACGTGAGGGAGGAGGGGAGGAGTAGGGTAGCGGACGTGATTCCCAGAGTGAAGACACTGATTGGCAGTCCAGAGAGGACCTCAGAGAGACCACCCACTGCAGACAGCTGCAGAGAGAGAGAGTGAGAGTTATCTCTATTGAAAAACTTCATTCATAACAAACCGTGTTTTTATTTATATACATATAAACACACACACAGTGCCTTCGGAAAGTAGTCAGACACCTTGACTTTTTCCACATTTTGTTAAGTTACAGCCTTATTCTAAAATGGATTAAATGTTTTTTTCCCCGTCTCATCAATCTACACACAATACCCCATAATGACAAAGCGAAAACAGGTTTTTAGAAACTGAAATATCACATTTACATAAGTATTCAGACCCTTTACTCAGGACTTTGTTGAAGCAACTTTGGCAGCGATTACAGCCGCAAGTCTTCTTGGGTATGACGCCACAAGCTTGGCACACCTGTATTTGGGGAGTATCACATTCTTCTCTGCAGATTCTCTCAAGCTCTGTCAGGTTGGATGGGGAGAGTCGCTGCACAGCTATTTTCAGGTCTCTCCAGAGATGTTCGATCGGGTTCAAGTCTGGGCTCTGGCTGGGCCACTCAAGGACATTCAGAGACTTGTCCTGAAGCCACTCCTCTGTACTTTGCTCTGTTCATCTTTCCCTCAATCCTGACTAGTCTTCCAGTCCCTGCCGCTGAAAAACATCCTCACAGCATGATGTTGCCACCACCATGCTTCACCGAAGGGATGGTGCCAGGTTTCCTCCAGACGCGAGGCTTGGCATTCAGGCCAAAGGGTTCAATCTTGGTTTCATCTTGTTTCTCATGTTCTTAGAGTCCTTTTGACAAACTTCAAGCCGGCTGTCATGTGCCTTTTACATAGGAGTTACTTCCATCTGGCCTGATTGGTGGAGTGTTACAGAGATGGGATAACCTTCCAGAAGGACAACCATCTCCACAGAGAAACTATTGAGCTCTGTCAGAGTGACCATCGGGTTCTTGGTCATCTCCCTGACCAAGGCCCTTCTCCCCCGATTGCTCAGTTTAGCCGGGCGGCCAGCTCTAGAAAATGTCTTGGTGGTTCCAAACTTCTTCCATTTAAGAATGATGGAGGCCACTGTGTTCTTGGCGACCTTCAATGCTGCAGATATTTTTTTTGTACCCTTCCCCAGATCTGTGCCTCGACACAATCCTGTCTCGGAGCTCTACGGACAATTCCTTCGACCTCGTGGCTTGGTTTTTGCTCTGACATGCACCGAAATGCACTGTCAAATGTGGGACATTATATAGACAGTTGTGTGCCTTTCCAATCAATTTAATTTACCACAGGTGTATTCCAATCAAGTTTTAGAAAAATCTCAAGGATGATCAATGGAAACAGGATGAACCTGAGCACAATTTTGAGTCTCATAGCAAAGGGTCTGAATATTTATATCTGTAATAAATCCCTTTTTTTCTTATTGGTTGTGCCTGGCTCCTGAGTTAGTGGGCCTGGCTGCCAAGTGGGTGGGCCTATGCCATCCAAGGCCCACACATGGTTGCAGTCCTGCCCAGTCATGTGAAATCCAAAGATTAAGGCTTAATTCATGTATTAAACTGACTGGTTATCTTATATGAACTGTAACTCAGTAAAATCTTTGAAATTGTTGAATGAAGCGTTTATATTTTGTTCAGTGTATATATATACACACACAGTGCATTCGGAGAGTATTCAGAACCCTCACTTTTTCCACATTTTGTTACGTTACAGCCTTATTCTAAAATGTATTCAATTATGGTGTTTCCTCATCAATCTACACACAATACCCCACAATGCAAAAGCAGGTTTTAGAAAAATGTATTACAAAATAAAAAACAGAAAAACCTTATTTAAAAAAAAAAAGTGGTCTGCAGTTGTGAGGCCGGTTGGATGTACTGCTAAATTCTCTAAAACGAAGACGTTGGAGGCAATTTATGGTAGAGAAATTAACATTACATTATTTAGCAACAGCTCTGGTGGACATTTCTGCAGTCAGCATGCCAATTGCACACACCCTCAAAACTTGAGACAAGACACAGATGCACCTGTGTAATGATCATGCTGTTTAATCAGCCACTTGATATGCCACACTTGTCAGGTGGATGGATTATCTTGACAAAGGAGAAATGCTCACTAACAGGGAGGTAAACACATTTGTGCATAAACACGTAGAGAATACGTTTTTTGTGTGTTTTGAAAATTTCTTGGATTTTTTTCAATTTCAAGTCAAGAAATATTTGGGGCGGAAAGATTGCTAGATCGAATCCCCGAGCTGACAAGGTAAAAATATGTCGTTCTACCCCTGAACATGGCATACTGTTCCTAGGCCGTTATTGTAAATAAGAATTTGTTCTTAACTGACTTGCCTAGTTAAATAAACATGGCACCAACATGTTGCGTTTATATTTTGTTCAGTGTACATCATAGGCTGTATTAAACATGTATTATCTATATCTCCAGTATACAGTCAGACGATTCAATTGCCATCGATTGCGCCCCCCCGGGGGGATTCTCAGTAAACCGAGTTTTATGAATGAGTCCCGGTTCATTCTAAATAAACAACCTCATTCCCAAGCAGCCTGCTTGCGCCAGCAGAGCGGCTATGGTTCTCCGGTTTCACAGTAAATAGGCTACCCCGGATGGGTCTGGTCTGGCGGTCTCACTGTGCTGCTGGTCGTTGCATTTGGAGCGAGACGGAACGTGCCCGGCACAATAATGGATGGATCTTCATTCTCCAGGACCGCCTCTTGTTGTTACTCTGCCCGCTATGCATCTGCGAAACACGGCCTCCGTTTGAGCCAAGCTGGAGACTCTTCCAGCCACAGAATAGAAACATGACTTACAACGAAAACGCAGAAATAGACAATGCCATCTGAAATAAGGAGAATGAGTAGGCTATATAGCCTAGCGTGTGTCCCACATAGGTGTACTGTTCTGCATTGCGCCATAAACAGCCTACTATTCGTAGTAGTGCTGGCTCCCTAGGATGTTTTAGAGAGGCAATTGCTCGAGCCCAAAAAGCTCACCATATCGCCATTATGATAACGTTTTGCACAATGCTATTTTACGCACCATAGAGTAACGGTCAAAGCGCCGGGTATGGAGCCTGCTTATTTACCTTGGAGATGGTTCCTGTCTCGGGCTCCAGCGTTCCTCTCCGGGGGGAGAAAATATCCAAAGTCCCCGAGTTAAATCATTTATAAACTTGGTCATTAACTCCTGTCTCTTCTAACCGACAGAGGAACGGGTCCGTAGGCTATTGTCGGTAAAGACTTCGGGGTCCTCCCCCCCTCTATTCTTATTCGCTCTCAATTAAATTCAAATGGCTTTATTGGCATGGGAAACGTGTTTAAATTACCAAAGCAAGTGAAATAGACAATAAACAATACTCAGTCCTTCTTTCTCTATCCAGCAAACGGAGGTAGTTGTGTTACAGCAACCAGCGAGTAGTCTCTAGAGCTGATATTCGTAAGGCTCCACCTCCTCAGCTCCGAAGTTCTTCCAGTAAGTACACACACACATACACACAAAAGAATAATCAGTGTGACCTTCTTTTACGGGGCGATTCCCGTATTAGCTGGTGAGTCCTCCCTTTCCCTCCACTCCGCCCTGACAAGATGAAACAGTTGAAGACGCTTATTTACCCTTGAGGAAACCCATAATTCCTGACTGACAACTAGCCTACATTGTACTTTACATTCACGTCATTTAGCAGACACACTTATCCAGAGCCAATAGGGTTAAGTGCCTGCTCAAAGGCACACAGACCGATTTTCACCTAGTTGTCTCGAGAATACGAACCAGCAACCTTTCAATTACTGGCCCAATACTTTTAACTACTAGCCTACTGGTGACCGCACTGATAAACAGTGATAACGTAAACTCACTCACTTTTGTACATCGCCTTGGTCCGTACAATTGACCTTATTTTAACGCACCAAAAACGTAATACTTTCAGATCAACTGTAAAGTCAATACAATTGTAAAGCACAAGTTCTCCCCTTCCCAACAGAATCAATTGCATGACCTAAACGCTGACCGTTTCTGCATAATTCAAGCAGGCAATGAGCTCCGTGGGGAAGCGAAACTAATGCGTGATAGTGAGAAGGAGAGATGTTGTGTGGGAAAATTGCCTTTTTTTCACTCGATCTGTCCAACTTATGACCTTATCGCCTCTTAAATGTAGATAAAACACTATAAAGAGTTTATATAATGTGTCATTACATACCTATTTGAAGGTTTGTGTCGAATTTGAATCGGGTTTTTAGGGCCGGTGCTTAAAGTGATCTTAGAAGTAAACAGCGGCTTTCAGAATGCTGATCGCATATGCAATGATGATGCAAAAAATGACTAGGTATCCCCCTTACCCCGTCACTGTCCATTTCTTGTTTTTAAAGGATTATAGAAGTGCTACACCTGGCGGAGAGCGATTGTAAGACAGAAATAGTTGCTTTATGCGTGCTGTACGTTACGACATGACACGTCACGATGTAACCGAGGGTCCGTTTTTTCAACTTTTCTCCAATACTATAGAGCCATTACCATGTCGATCAACGCTTGAATAGAAACCTAGTTCACACCCCCGATTTTAAAGTCAACACAGTCGCTACAGCCCCATTCGTTTTCTTTGTAGCCTCGATTGAATGTTGCGGTTCCGCACATTTGTACGGAATGGGTTGAGTTTACGTTACACAATTTAGACTCATGCTTACTTGCCTACAGTAGGCCTAGGCTAGAATTTAGAAAAGGGATTTCATTTCAATTTTGGTAATGTTCTAGGAACATTCTCCAACTACTTTGACATGGAATGTTCTCAGAGAACATGAAGAAGCAACATTCTGCTGTGAGAATTTCAGTACTTCAGCATAACAGTTTTCCTCATGGTTCTATTTAAATGTTCTCAAATTGTTTCCGAGAATGTTAAGAAAACTTTCCATAAAAAACACAAGAAAACCTTAGTAATGTTCAGAGAACATTTTAAGAATGTTATTTAAATGCAGAGGATGCGCACAGTGCAACAATATGATGAAGTGTGAATATTTCTGCCACCCACATACAGGAAAACGGTTCCAAATAAATGACATCATTACGTGTTCCACCACCCATGTTATTTACATTATTAAATGTCCATGTGGGCTCTGCTATGTAGGTAAAACCTCTCGTTCTCTCAAATAGAGGATCAGTGAGCATAAAAGTTAAATCAGAAGAAACGACAGGGATTATCCAATCGCAGTACATTTTAATGATCTAAAGCGTGACGTAAAACCTTTTAGATTTTGTGGCATAGAGAAAGTTAAGATATCAGACAGGGGAGGTGATATCAATAATACTCTGAGTAAAATATAATGTTTTTTTATTTTCACCCTCCAGACATTATTTCCTAAAGGACTTAATGATGAAATGCCTATGTATGTTATGTTGTGAATTTGAACATGAATTATGCTCCTATTTAAGATTACTCTGTTTTTCGTACAATGTACCCAATGATTAATGAAAACTTGCTCGGTAGGTCTATGTCCTCATTTTGGTTTTACAGACGTGTTTAATACGTCTTATTTACACACTTTATTTGAATATTTATGAAATACATATTGTTATATGTGGTAGCACTTATTTGTTTTTTCCTTCGCCTCCAACCTCTTTCGATGCGTGGAACGGATGTGGGTGGGGCTAGGTCTACATAAGGGTGCAAATTTTAAAAAATCACAAAAGCTCTGACGAAGGCCCTGAGGCCGATACGTACGCTTATTAAAGATCAGTGATACTATGAAGATCAGTGTGCGGTTTCCTTTTTCCTTCATCTTGTTCAACTGTTACCATGCACCTGAAAAAAAGATTGCTCAGATGTGCGAGTGTCTTTTGAATTGAGAGTGTTATTTAAAAACATACATTCTGTTATCATAAAGTGAAGAAAATGTATTCCTAAAAAACACCAGAAAACTTTAGTAACATTCAGAGAATGTTCTAAGAATGTTATTTAAAAAACACATACATTCTGTTCTCAGCATCGACAAAACTCTCTCTATCCTATATTTTGTTAAGAGTGTGTTCAGTGTTCAGGTGTGTTGGTTCAGAGAACATTATTAAGAAGCAACATTCTACTGTGGGAATTTTAGTACTTCAACATAACGTTTCCTACAGGTTTCATCATGGTTCTATAAACAGATGTGCGGGATAATGGTGTTGATGTGAGCCATTACCAGCCTTCCAAAGCACTTCATGGCTACGGACGTGAGTGCTATGGGTCTGTAGTCATTTAGGCAGGTTGCCTTTGTGTTCTTGGGCACAGGGACTATGGTGGTCTGCTTGAAACATATTGGTATTACAAATTCAATCAGGGACATGTTGAAAATGTCAGTGATGACACCTGCCAGTTGGTCAGCACATGCCCGGAGCGCACGTCCTAGTAATCCATCTGGCCTCGCAGCCTTGTGTATGTTGACCTGTTTAAAGGTCTTACTCACGTCAGCTACGGAGAGAGTGATCACACAGTCGTCCGGAACAGCTGATGCTCTCATGCATGCCTCAGTGTTGCTTGCCTCGAAGCGAGCATAAAAGTGATTTAGCTCGTCTGGTAGGCTTGTGTCACTGGGTAGCTCGCAGCTGTGCTTCCCTTTGTAGTCTTTAATAGTTTGCAAGCCCTGCCACATAAGATGAGCGTCGGAGCCGGTGTAGTATGATTCAATCTTAGTCCTGTATTGACGCTTTGCCTGTTTGATGGTTCGTCGCAGGGCATAGCAGGATTTCTTGTAAGCTTCCGGGTTAGAGTCCCGCACCTTGAAAGCGGCAGCTCTACTCTTTAGCTCAGTGCGAATGTTGCCAGTAATCCATGACTTCTGGTTGGGGTATGTACGTACAGTCACTGTGGGGAGGATGTCCTCAATGCACTTTTTGATAAAGCCAGTGACTGATGTGGTGTACTCCTCAATGCCATTGGAAGAATCCCGGAACATGTTCCAGTCTGTGATAGCAAAACAGTCCTGTAGTTTAGCATCTGCTTCATCTGACCACTTTTTTATTGACCGAGTCACTGGTGCTTCCTGCTTTAATTTTTGCTTGTAAGCAGAAATCAGGAGGATAGAGTTGTGGTCGGATTTACCAGATGGAGGGCGAGGGAGAGCTTTGTACGCGTCTCTGTGTGTGGAGTACAGGTGATCTAGAATTGTTTTCCCTCTGGTGCACATTTAACATGTTGATAGAAATTTGGTAGAACTGATTTAAGTTTCCCTGCATTAAAGTCTCCGGCCACTAGGAGCGCCGCCTCTGGGTGAGTGGTTTCCTTTTTGCTCTTTTCCTTAGTGCCAACATCTGTCTGTGATGGTAAATAAACAGCCATGAAAAGTATAGTTGAAAACTCTCTAGGCAAGTAGTGTGGCCTGCAATTTATCACAATATACTCTACTTCAGGTAAGCAAAATCTAGAGACTTCCTTAGGTTTCATGTACCAGCTGTTGTTTACAAATATTCGCAGACCTCCCCCTCTTGTCTTACCGGAGTGTGCTGTTCTATCTTGCCGGTGCAGTGTGTATCCCTAGCTGGCTAGCTGAATATCCATGTTGTCATTCAGCCATGATTCTGTGAAACATAGGATATTACAGTTTTTGATGTCCCGTTGGTAGGATATTTGTGATCGTACCTCATCTAATTGATTGTCCAATGATTGTACATTGGCGAGTAATATTGACGGTAACGGCAGCTTTCCCACTCGCCTTCTGCGTGTCCCCATGAGGCATCCCGCTCTGTGTCCCCTGTACCTGCGTTTCTTCCTCTTGCAAATAACAGGGATGTTGGCCCTGTCGGGTGTTTGGAGAATGTCCTGTGCGTCTTGCTTATTGAAGCAAAAATCTTAGTCTAATCCGAGGTGAGTGATCGGTGTCCTGATATCCAGAAGATATTTTTTGCCATAAGATACGGTTGCAGAAACATTATGTACAAAATAAGTTACAAATAACGCAAAAACCCCCCACATAATAGCACAATTGGTTTGGCGCCCGTAAAACTGCTGCCATTTCTTCCTGCACCATTTTATACATCCAACCGGCCTCAACTGCAGACCACGTGGAACCATGCCAGCCCAGGACCTCCATATCCGGTTTCTTTACCAGCCCAGGACCTCCATATCCAGACCTTTCTTTACCAGCCCAGGACCTCCATATCCGGTTTCTTTACCAGCCCAGGACCTCCATATCCGGTTTCTTTACCAGCCCAGGACCTCCATATCCGGTTTCTTTGCCAGCCCAGGACCTCCATATCCCGGTTTCTTTACCAGCCCAGGACGTCCACACCTGGTTTCTTTACCAGCCCAGGTTTCTTTACCAGCCCAGGGCCTCCATATCCCGGTTTCTTTACCAGCCCAGGACCTCCACATCTGGTTTCTTTACCAGCCCAGGACCTCCACATCTGGTTTCTTTACCAGCCCAGGACCTCCACATCTGGTTTCTTTACCAGCCCAGGACCTCCATATCCCAGTTTCTTTACCAGCCCAGGACCTCCATATCCCAGTTTCTTTACCAGCCCAGGACCTCCATATCCCGGTTTCTTTACCAACCCAGGACCTCCATATCCCGGTTTCTTTACCAGCCCAGGACCTCCATATCCAGGTTTCTTTACCAGCCCAGGACCTCCATATCCCGTTTCTTTACCAGCCCAGGACCTCCATATCCCGGTTTCTTTACCAGCCCAGGACCTCCATATCCCGGTTTCTTTACCAGCCCAGGACCTCCATATCCCGGTTTCTTTACCAGCCCAGGACCTCCATATCCCGGTTTCTTTACCAGCCCAGTACCTCCATATCCGGTTTCTTTACCTGTGGGATTGTCTGAGACCAGCCACCCGGACAGCTAATGAAACTGTGGGTTTGCAACCGTAGACTGGTGGCGTTGGGGTTATGGTATGGGGTTATGGTATGGGCCGGAATAAGCTACAGACAACAAACTCAATTGCATTTTATTGATGGCAATTTGAATGCACAGAGATACCGCGAGGAGATCCTGTGGCCCATTGTCATTTCATTCATCGGCCACAATCAGCTCATGTCTCAGCATGATACTGCACGGCCCCATGTCACAAGGATCTGTACACAATTCCTGGAAGCTGAAAATATCCCAGTTCTCCATGACCTGCATACTCACCAGAAATATCACCCATTGAGTATGTTTGGGATGCTTTGGATCAATGTGTACGACAACGTGTTCCAATTCCCGCCAGTATCCAGCAACTTCGCACAGCCATTGAAGAAGAGTGGGACAACATTCCACAGGCCACAATCAACAGCCTGATCAACTCTATGCGAAGAAGATGTGTCACACCAGATACTGACTGGTTTTCTGATCCAAGGTATTTGTGACCAAGAGATGCTTATCTGTATTTGCAGTCATGTGAAATCCATAGATTAGGGCCCAATGAATTTATTTCAATTGACTTATATGAACTGTAACTCAATAAAATCATATAAATTGTTGCATGTTGCATTAATATTTTTGTTCCGTCTATATACACATAGATATGTCAGTGGCCGTCGGTGCCGTTTATGATTAACGAGGATGCTTTTTTTACTATTATGAGCATGGCCTTATTTTCTATGTCAGCATATTGGATGACTGTCATTCATATTCCATTCACCCAGCTCAATGTAACATGGATAGGTTTAGACTACTGAATGACACTCAGATGTTCCCTATACTATACCCATTGTGATGTTACTACAACCTGGCCTATGAAGGAAAGTTTACAACGTACACTACTGTTCAAAAGTTTGGTGTCACTTAGAAATATCCTTGTTTTTGAAAGAAAAGCAAGTTTTTTTGTCAATTAAAATAACATCAAATTGATCAGAAATACAGCGTAGACATGGTTAATGTTGTAAATGACTATTGTAGCTGGAAACCGCTGATTTTTAAAATGGAATATCTACATAGGCATACAGGGTCCCAGTATCAGTAACCATCACTCCTGTGTTCCAATGGCACGCTGTGTTAGCTAATCCAAGTTTATAATTTTAAAAGGCTAATTGATCATTAGAAAACCTTTTTGCAATTATGTCAGCACAGCTGAAAACTGTTGTTCTGATTAAAGAAGCAATAAAACAGGCCTTTAGACTAGTTGAGTATCTGGAGCATCCGCATTTGTGGGTTCGATTACAGGCTCAAAATGGACAGAAACAAAGACATTTCTTCTGAAACTCGTCAGTCTATTCTTGTTCTGAGAAATGAAGGCTATTCCATGCAAGAAATTGCCAAGAAACTGAAGATCTCGTACAACGCTGTGTACTACTCCCCTCAAAGAACAGTGCAAACTGGCTCTAACCAGAATAGAAAGAGGAGTGGGAGGCCCCGGTGCACAACTGAGCAAGAGGACAAGTACATTAGAGTGTCTAGTTTGAGAAACAGACGCCTCACAAGTCCTCAACTGCCAGCTTCATTAAATAGTACCCACAAAACACCAGTCTCAACGTCAACAGTGAAGAAGCGATTCCGGGGTGCTGGCCTTCTATGTGCACAGGTTGAGAGAATTTTGAGTAATCAAGGTGACAGCCAGTGACACATTTAATACCGCCTTGTATACTCTTGCCTGCATCTAGCTGATCTAGGGCGTAATCATTAGTCTAACCGTTACAAATTTGAGTTTCCATTTGACAAATTCAGGTATGTTTATCCCGTTCCGTTTACTTCCGTTTAAGAAATGTTTTTCAACAGAATTGGCGGAAATAATACACCCCCGATCACACGCAAACACAGTTCACTTTCACAATACCCATGTAAAAACAGCATGATCACTTTGCTCCTTGTAGACAGTATGGTGGAATGGAATGCTCGAAGCATGTTGGCTAATGGGCAGGAGTTCAAGCAGTTCATTGTGGCTATTCCAGCTAAGCCTGATGTGATTTGTGTGCAGGAAACATGGCTTATTATACAGGGATATGTATTGATTCGTAGGGACAGAGATGTGTGGGGGGGACTTCCCTACAGGATGCTAGGCAAAGGTATTGAACAGGAATATATGGTGGTGGAGGTGTGGCTGAGAGGAGGGGTGATAGTGGAACTACTATAATCTGTGTCAGATATTGGACCTGGAAGTGCTGGAGAGGGTGGAGGGCCGGATAGAAGTAAAGTAATGTGGTGTTGGGATTTTAATGCCCACAACACGCTCTGGGGGAAGGTGGAACGTATGGATGGATGGCAAAGTGGGATCGGTTTCAGGAGCTGAGTGAGCAGGTGATGGCTCGGGTGAATATGAGAGGGGATGTGGATTGTATGAATAACTGGGTGAGAACAGCTTTCGTGGGGGCAGCTACTGAGGCTATACCTAAGAGTTCAGGGAGGAGGAGGAGGAGGAGGAAAGCAGTCCCACGGTGGACGGAGGAGTGTGGAGAAATGGTGCGGAGTAAGAACAAGGCATTTAAAGTACCGAAAAGGACGCATAACGTCCAACATCTCATTCAGTTTAAGCAGGCCCTGGTGAGGATAACTATCCGTCAGGCAAAGAGGGCATGTTGGCGTTGGTTCTGTGACACCATTTGGAAGGGCGACACCTGTGGGAGAATTGTGGGGAATAATTAAGAGGATGAGTGGGGTCAGAAGGGAGTGGGATTATCCAGTGTTGACGAGTGGGGAGGATGTGGCAGTAACAGATGAGGAGAAGGCAGAGATGATGGCCAAAGTGCATACCTCAGCAAATTTGTCAGAGGAGGGGCAGAGGGGGAGAGAGGGAACGAGAGAGGAGCATCCTGGAGGAGCATCCTGGAGTGCTGGATAGGAGGGAGGATGTAAATGATGAGTTGAATTGACCATATACTATGGCAGAGATGAAAAGGGCAATAGGTAAGGCTGAGTTAACTTCACCTGGAACAGATGAGGTGTGCTATGTAATGTTGGCCCATCTTAGTGATGAGGAACTGGATAAGGTATTGGTGTTGTACAACAGAGTGTATGAGGAGGTGAAAACTACTAGGCATCTGGAAGGAGGCAGTAGTTGTACCAATTCGGAAGCCAGGGAAGGACCCAACGAAGCCAACAAGTAATTGGCCAATAGCTTTAACATCACATGTATGTAAGATTATGGAACGGGGGGGGAACTATGGACCCAGTGCTCTGCTTAGAAGCAGAGGTCAGGAAGGGAGGGGAACTATGGACCCAGTCCTCTGCTTAGAAGCAGAGGTCAGGAAGGGGGGAACTATGGACCCAGTGCTCTGCTTAGAAGCAGAGGTCAGGAAGGGGAGGGGAACTATGGACCCAGTGCTCTGCTTAGAAGCAGAGGTCAGGAAGGGGAGGGGAACTATGGACCCAGTGCTCTGCTTAGAAGCAGAGGTCAGGAAGGGGAGGGGAACTATGGACCCAGTGCTCTGCTTAGAAGCAGAGGTCAGGAAGGCTCAGGTGAACATGGAGACTGTTGTAGCTGTCTTTCTTGATGTGGAGAAGGTGTATGATATGATGTGGAAGGAGGGGTTGTTAATTAAGCTTGATATTATGGGGGTAGGAGGAAGAATGTACAACTGGATAAAGGATTTCCTGTTTGGAGTTCTATCCAGGTGAGTGTGGGGATGTCTCTATCAGACAGCTACCTGGTGGATAACGGTACACCGTAGGGGTACGTGATTAGTCCTCTGTTGTTCTCAGTCATGATCAATGAATCATCAATCATCAAGTTTGCGGACGACACAACAGTGGTAGGCTTGATTACCAACAACGACGAGACGGCCTACAGGGAGGAGGTGAGGGCCCTCGGAGTGTGGTGTCAGGAAAATAACCTCACACTCAACGTCAACAAAACTAAGGAGATGATTGTGGACTTCAGGAAGGCCCTCCAGGACACCTACACCACCCGATGTTACAGGAAGGCCATAAAGATCATCAAGGACATCAACCACCCGAGCCACTGCCTGTTCACCCCGTTATCACCCAGAAGGCGAGGTCAGTACAGGTGCATCAAAGCTGGGACCGAGAGACTGAAAAACAGCTTCTATCTCAAGGCCATCAGACTGTTAAACAGCCACCACTAACATTGAGTGGCTGCTGCCAACACACTGACACTGACACTGACTCAACTCCAGCCACTTTAATAATGGGAATTGATGGGAAATGATGTAAATATATCACTAGCCACTTTAAACAATGCTACCTTATATAATGTTTACATACCCTACATTATTCATCTCATATGCATACGTATATACTGTACTCTATATCATCGACTGCATCCTTATGTAATACATGTATCACTAGCCACTTTAACTATGCCACTTTGTTTACATACTCATCTCATATGTATATACTGTACTCGATATCAGCTACTGTATCTTGCCTATGCTGCTCTGTACCATCACTCATTCATATATCCTTATGTACATATTCTTTATCCCCTTACACTGTGTATAAGACAGTAGTTTTGGAATTGTTAGTTAGATTACTTGTTGGTTATTACTGCATTGTCGGAACTAGAAGCACAAGCATTTCGCTACACTCGCATTAACATCTGCTAACCATGTGTATGTGACAAATAAAATTTGATTTGATTTGATTTGATGTTTACGCTCAGGTACAGACGGATTTTGGGAGGTTGTTAGTTGCAGATGATGGGGCCTTATGGAAGTGGGGAAGAAATGTGCCATACATAGTCAGGAAGTTACAGGAAGCAATTGATGAGGAAGAGCGGTGGGGATTTAGGTTCTCTGTAAAGAAAACTCAGACAGTGTTCTTTACCAGGAGGAAGGTGTGAGATGAGGTATGCTTGAGGTTATATGGGACAAACTTGGAGAGGGTGGGGGCATTCAGATTCCTTGGGGTATACTTTGACACTAGGCTGACCTGAGCAGAACACATTGAGAGAGTGGTGGGAACGTGTAAGAAGGTGCTATATGTGATGTGCTGTCTGGCAGGGAAGGAGTGGAGGGATGGGCGTTCCTCATTGAGGACCATGTATGTTGCATTGATCCAATCTGTAATAGACTATGGCAGTATAGCTTATGGTTCGGCAGCTCAGACCTCATTGGAAAGGCTAGATCTCAGTTGATGTACTGGCTAAACAAGCACTTAGAAGTGGGGATGTTGAGGTTGTAGTTTCAATGAACAAGGCAGAGGCAAAAAGCCTGATATGGACAGCGATGGTGCAGAGATGGCGGGAGCAGGGGAATAGAGAAACTAAGGGAAGGCATTTATTTCTAGTACAGAGGAAAGTTGGGGAGAGGACGGCAGGAAGGGACAGAGGAGAGGAGGACATTTTTTTAGGGTGGGACACAGCCAGTTGAATAAGTCCTTAAATGTGATAGGAAAGCATCCAACAGGAAAGTGTGATTATTGCCAGGAAACAGAGACCGTGGAGCATGTATTGCTACAGTATCAGAGAGAAAGGGGGCGGCAGGGTAGCCTAGTGGTTAGAGCGTTGGACTAGTAACCGAAAGGTTGCAAGTTCAAATCCCTGAGCTGACAAGGTGCAAATCTGTCGTTCTGCCCCTGAACAGGCAGTTAACCCACTGTTCCTAGGCTGTCATTGAAAATAAGAATTTGTTCTTAACTGACTTGCCTAGTAAAATAAAGAAAAAAGAAAAAAAAGAGAGAGGCTGAGATCTAGTATAAGGGAGAAGGGGATACAATAGATTAGTTTAAAGACTATATTGAGTAGAACGTCCTTAGATATAGTCTCAAATATTTATCTTTTTTTAAGAGCAACTTGGCTGTCAGGTAGGGTTTAGTTTCTCCGTGTCTCTGGCCCACACTCCAGTACAGTAGGTGGCGATAATGCACCATAACGTTGGATGCCAACCGCTGATAAACCCCACCGAAGAAGAAGAACGGCTGTAAAGATGGCGGCTCCCATAACCTGGAGGAGGCTGCGATACTGTGTGTACATGCCGGCCCTGGCTGGGGTTTTCACCCGAATATCAGACCGATTCTTCCGTACACACGATCGGAGAAGAGGGTAAGATACGACTGTTGTGGAACTTAAGTGGAGAAGAAAAAGAGAGACAACACTGTTTTTCTTTGTCAGACGTAATGACAGCGCTCACATGACAACCTCTAGCTGGGTATGTCAACTCCACGATGAGAACAACTCGGCTAGCCAACCACTTGTCGTGGCAGAGATGTATGCGTGCAGCTAGTCTTTACTTACACAATGTTTCCGTGTTCTTTCATAATGTAGGGGGAAAAAAGCTATGTTGTCATTGTTCTAGCATGCGTCAAATAATATTGCCACATGTTTTCTGTTGTAATCTGATTGTTGCTTGCGAATAGTTTTATAATGTAATTTGATAATTGCATGGTCATAGCGAAGGTTACATAATAAACATAAGCGTGCAAGTTCATCCAGCACATGAAAGCGTTGCAAAACATTATCTCCCCATGAATTTTCTTCCGGTTGCTTAGGCGTACTTTTATTTGTGAATTTAAATTTCCACCTCATGTGTTGTCAAGTCTCTGTGTAGGGTAACGTTAACAGTAACTCAGAAATTCTCAGAATGAGGAAATCTCTCTCGGGTCTTTTTGTGGTTTCCTGAAAACCTGAAGTTGCAACAACCGCCAGATATCTGTCTGCCAGTCAGTCTGTCCACACCTGCATATAGTCACGTGCCTCAGTTTCACATCTTTATTATCTACCATAGAGCGACACACACACGCGCTGAGTTCTGAGTCTGTCTCTTGTCTAGGCTTAACTGTGAGTGCCAAGGTCGGTTCTGGAGGCAGCTTTGGGACACAACGTAGTCTGTGTTTTGGTTGAACTCCCTGAGTTCTGCACCGTTCTGGTGGTCCAACCAATACACAGACTACTAGTCTGGAGGATGTCATCCACAAGGGGGAGATCAACCCTGGGCTGTCTACTCCTCATTCAGACTAGAGCTGTCTCCCAAATGGCCCCATATTCCCTATATTCTGTACTACATTTGACCAGGGCAAGTAGTTCACTGAGGGGGGAATATGGGGCCACTTGGGACACAACTTTGAGCTTTATCCTCAACCCCATAACCTAAGTAGACTAGCTAGGCGATGGGACTAATGGCCAGTGAGACGGAACAGTTTTCTCTTTTTTTAAAAAATATATATATTTTTGAATTTTACCCCTTTTTCTCCCCAATTTCATGGTATCCAATTGTTTAGTAGCTACTATCTTGTCTCATCGCTACAACTCCCGTACGGGCTCGGGAGAGACGAAGGTTGAAAGTCATGCGTCCTCCGATACCCAACCAAGCCGCACTGCTTCTTAACACAGTGCGCATCCAACCCCAAAGCCAGCCGCACCAATGTGTCGGAGGAAACACCGTGCACCTGGCAACCTTGGTTAGCGTGCACTGCGCTAACCAAGGAACAGTTTTATCTCAAACATGATCTGTAGATGTAGCTAACTAGCCAGATGCACTACATGACCAAAGGTATGTGGACACCTGCTCATCCAACATCTCATTCCAAAATTATGGGCATTAATATGGAGTTGTCCCCCCCTTTGCTGCTGTAACAGCCTCTACTCTTCTGGGAAGGCTTTCCACTAGAGGTTGGAACATCACTGCGGGGACTTGCTTCCATTCAGCCTCAAGAGCATTCGTGAGGTCGGACACTGACGTTGACCCTGGCTCACAGTCGGCGTTCCAATTCATCCCAAAGGTGTTCCATGGGATTGAGGTCAGGGCTCTGTGCAGGCTAGTGTGCGGCTGCTCGGCCATGGAAACATTTCATGAAGCTCCCGCCGAACAGTTCTTATGCTGACGTTGCTTCCAGAGGCAGTTTGAAACTCTGTAATGAGTGTTGCAACTGAGGACAGACAATTGTTTTTTCCACTTCACAATAACAGCACTTACAGTTGACCAGGGCAGCTCTAGCAGGGCAGAAATTTAACGAACTGACTTGTTGGAAAGGTGGCATCCTATGACTGTGCCATGTTTAAAGTCACCGAGCTCTTCAGTAAGGCCATTCTACTGCCAATGTTTGTCTATGGAGATTGCATGGCGGTGTGCTTGATTTTATACACCTGTCAGCAACGGTGTGGCTGAAATGGCCGCATCCACTAATTTGAAGTGATGTCCACATACTTTTGTGTATATAGTGTATGTCTTCCCTTCCATAAGCTTCTGGTTGATTTAGGCTTTTATCTACTTTATCTACTTTTATCTGTGAATTCCTATTTGCGTTTCCTTGTGTTGTCAAGTCTCTGTGTGTAGAGTAAGACTAGCTCAGACATTCTCAGCATGAGGAAATCTCTCTTGGGTTTTTTTGTGGTTTCCTGAAAGACGGCAGTTGTTGCAACTTCAGGTTGTCTGTCATACAGTCTGTCCACACCTGCGTATAGTCACATGCCTCAGTTTCACATCATCTTTAGTAGCTACCATAGAGTGACTGTGAGCTTACGACTTTGAGCTTTATCTTCATCCGAAAGACCTGAGGAGGCCATCATCATCACCTACACTAGCTAGGCTATATAATGGCTGTAGACAGAATGGTCATGGCACATAGAGGCTTGGCTACACAGTGTCAGTGCTCCATTTACTTAGCCAAGAGATAGAGGAATGGTAAAGGCTACAGAGGGGAGGGAGATGCTTGCATGTATTCCGGGTAATATTCATTAGGGCACACCGTAGCAAAACGTTTTGAAATTGAGTTCAAGTAGTCCCTCCATGTTTCAATCTGTTTTCTTCCGTTTAATGCCTAATAGGAAATGAAAGACACGTCTGTCAATGGCCTCCTGACTGTGAGGTAGAAGAGGGGAGGATTGTGTTGCCGTAGACTTGGTTGTAATAAGAAACTGTGTAAATGATCTGAATTCACCCTCGAGGACTCATACAAATACACAAGGCAACCATGTTCTCACAACTGAAATGGCTTGTCTTTACTAAGCTGTCACCGGTACATATTGGCTATGTGTCCGAATACCTAGACTTGCGTTCTAAACAGTAGGCATTTTAGGTATGTGAAAATATAACATTTTATAGAATTTGAAATGTCAAAAATCGAGTACTTTAAATGCAAATGTTATACAAATTTCGGCTTTTCATCTAGTAGAATTTGTTGCTCACTTTTGAGGAAGATGATCATCTCTCCAGACTTGTGTGTTTGACAGCATAATGGTCGCATTCCCTTGCTCAGATGTTGCATGAATCAACCAATGGTTGAGTGCCACATCATCGACTGACAAATTGCTATAACATATGCTGTGGATAGGATACTAAAAATGCCTATCCAGGCGTTATAAGATCTGGCATACGTCCGCAACGTCTGGGCAGAGGAATGTGTCCCATGAGATAAGGGGACACGCAGTTTCTTTATTTAACTAGGTAAGTCGGTTAAGAACGAACTGTTATTAACAATAACGGCCACACCCTAACCCAGGCTGGGCCAATTGTGCACCACCCTATGGGACTCTCAATCATGGCCGGATGTGATACTGGTAGCAGTAGTTCTGGTGTGTGCGCTATGATGCGGCGAATGAGAGCAGATGGTCATTCCAGTTCAAGTGTTCAGCACTTTGATGGCTTGTAGATAGTTATCAGACTTCATGCTCTGACACAATCTGCCTGATGGTAAGTAAGTGAACAGGTGTGGCTGGGGTGTGTGGGTTCCTTGATGCTACGGGCCTTCCTCACGCACCGTTTTGTGTAGATGTCCTGGATGGGTGGGAGCACGGTCCCAGTGACGTACTGGGCCGTCTTCACCACTTACTGGAGGGCCTTGCTGTCGTGGACAGCGCAGTTCTGGTACGAGGTCCTGATGCAACCAGTCAGGATGCTCTTGATGCAGTAGTATTCGGAGAGGACCCTGGGTGGCATGCAACATTTCTTCAGCCGCATTAGGATGTAGAGACTAGGGTTGCACGTTTTGGGGAATATTCAGATGTGAAAACTTTCTGTGGGAATTAACAGGAATATATGGGAATTAATGGAAATATTTTCAAATTAATATTAATACCATTGAAATGTAGATGTTTTTTGCATTGGATATATTTACCATATCATATGGAGACAAACATAAACCTTATCATAATCAGGCAGAATTGCAAATGATTAAATCCTTCCAATAGAAATAAAAACAACTTTAGTTATGACTTGAACTTTAATTAAATTAGGTGACTCTTCACATGGGATGATTTCACTGGACACCAAAATAAATGGAATATTGAATGATCCATCGCAAATCCCCAAAATGTTTAAAACATACATCTGTAAAATGACAACAAAATCTTTCGTTTCTAGACTGTCTTCCTCTCAGGCTTTCATGTCTTCTCCCTGGACCTCCTCAATATCCACCTCCTTGAAGCCTCATCTTCACTCACTTTCCAACCTTGTTGAGGATGGCTCGTTGTCAGGCTCAAAAAGCCTCATTTGCCCAGATGGCTACCAATTTTTCAACCCTTGTATTGATCAGCCTGTTGCGTGCTTTGGTGTGTGTGTGTTCCCAAACAAGGACCAGTTGCGCTCTGAGGCGGCTGATGTTGGTTGGATTTGGAGGTTGATGGAGGCAAGAGGGGGGAAAGAGCCTCAGATCCACAAAGTCCCTTCCACCAGGTGGCTGATGAGATGTTGGCACGACTGCCATATTGCATCTCCATCCCAAAGCCCTTGCTTGGAAGTGTATTTCGCCAGACTGCCAAGAACCTTGCCCTGTCGAGACACGGTAGTGATGACACCATAGGCCTTGTTGATCTCTGCACCAGACAGGATGCACTTGCCAGCACACTTTGGGTCCAACATGTACTATGCGGCGTGTATGGGCTTCAGATAGAAATCTTCACGCTTATTGATGTATTTGAGAACTGTAGTTTCCTCTGCTTGGAGCAATAGTGAAGTCAGCAGGGCAGTACGGATTTCTTCTTACATCTGCAAGCTGAGTCTGAACATCAGACAGGATGGTATTGTCTCTCTCAATCCATGCAATGGCTACTGCTATAGGTTTCAGGCTGCTTACCACTCTCTCCCAAAATACATCATCCAGAAGGATCCTCTTGATGGGGCTGTCTATATCGACTGACTGATATGGCCATTTCTTGGCAAGACTCCCCTCCAGGAAACTGTCAAACATGATGACAACACCACCCCAACGGGTGTTGCTGGGCAGCTTCAATGTGGTGCTCTTATTCTTCTCACTTTGCTTGGTGAGGTAGATTGCTGCTATTGCTTGATGACCCTTCCCATACCTAACCATTTCCTTGGCTCTCTTGTAGATTGTATCCATTGTTTTCAGTGCCATGATGTCCTTGAGGAGCAGATTCAATGCATGAGCAGCACAGCCAATGGGTGTGATGTGAGGGTAAGACTCCTCCACTTTAGACCAAGCAGCCTTCATGTTCACAGCATTGTCTGATCAGTTCAAATACCTTTTGTGGTCCAAGGTCATTGACTGCCTTCAGCTCATCTGCAATGTAGAGACTGATGTGTCTGTTGTCCCTTGTCTGTGCTCTTGTGGAATACTGGTGGAGATGATGTAGTTAATTATTCCTTGCCCACGAACATTCAACCACCCATCAGAGATTGCAATAGTCTGCTTTCTCTATGATTTACTTGACCTTTCACTTGAACTCCTGTTGACCTCTGCATCCAGCAAATGAGTAGATAAAGCATGTCTGGTTGGAGGGGTGTATGCTGGGCAAAGAACATTCAGAATTCTCTTTCAATACACATTGCCTGTGCGCATCAGAGGTGAACCAGTTGCATACACCGCTCGAGCAAGACATTCATCAGCATTTCTCTGACTACGTTCCTCAATTGAGTCAAAAAGTTCTGATTCCAGGAGGACCATGAGCTGTTGCTATCGATAAGGTGTCTGATTCATAATTTTCACCTCTAATAGAAGTAGAGGGACTTTTGTCAGGAGTTGCTTGTGAGCGCTGAGGGAACTTTATGCACTTGGCCAGATGATTCTGCATCTTTGTTGCATTCTTCCCATATGATTTGGCACAGTATTTGCAAATGTACACAGCTTTTCCTTCTACATTAGCTGCAGTGAAATGTCTCCACACTTTAGATAGTGCCTGTGGCATTTTCCTGTAAAGACTAGGGAAAAAATTGTTTAAAAAAAAAATCCTGAATACAATTCCATGTACAGATAAATAGTTAAGCAGTTAAATTTAACTCCTTTGTAAGGTAAATGTTTTAAAATGGAAACAGTTGAGTTAACACTCCTCAGTTAGCAGGCTCAAGCAAGCTAAATCCTAACTAGCAGAAATTGTGAACAAGTTAGAAATTATTTATACACACTTTGCTGTCGGCTACTATTTACTAGTAAACAAAAAATCATGTATGCCATAAAATATATTCACCCCACCCAGTTGTCATGATGTTAGGTTTATGACCCCCCCATAAATACCTTTCTCCCTTTTCTCTCTACTCTACTGAATGGACTCTTGGAAAGCCCTTAGTACCACAGAAAAAGTATGTTATAATCAAAAGGTTGAGGAATGGAACAATAACCAGTTGAAAGTATCCGTTGGTACTTAACATCTGATCTGACATCATATTCTTTGTCTGGGACATTATATCTGATGATAGGATGACATATAATGTATCTTGGAAAGTCTACACATTCTAGTTATCAGATTCACACAGAATTGTTGTGCAATTTAAATGTTTAAATATAAAACTATTTGTGAAACCTGTCCAACCAAAAACATAGAGTCCCGGAAAACCTGAGTCTACGCCTTCACTAAAATTACATTTCATCTTTTCATTCTAAATGAGAATTGGTTTCATAAGTAAACTATGTTCACTCAGTGGCCAAGTGAACAGACATTGGTTGGAGAGGGATGAAACACGTCCGTCTCTTCTCCAGTATAAAAGCCCCCGTGACCCAATTCACGCCAGACTAAGAAACCCCAGCGTGAGCTGGGGTTGTGAATGGTTGAATATTTACTCTACATAACGAAATTTACATGAGACCAGATCACGTGGAGGTGACGATCACCACGCAGGAACAATGAATTTCTTCTAGACCAGCCAGAGTACAGCACGAGCTGATTATGGCAAAAGGGTGTGAACTTAACTCTACTTTTAGGATGTATCACTTCTGTAGTGAATAAAAGTTGTCAGCTGTATACGTACGTGGCCTAGGAAAGAACGGGGTACTTCAACGTATCCGCTCTACAACACTTCGACCAGAAAGATTCTTCAAAGGACAATGGCAATCCCTGCTGAACAAACCAGTCTTCCATCTTCGACCAATCAATCGACACGCAGCTCAGAGTAAATATTGCATTTTTCTTTTCCGAATGGGTGGTTATTAGAATGCATACGATTCTGTATTTAGGGTAGCATAGTTTCTCAAGGTCCGATAGAGACCCAATCTCCTTTTGTACCTGAGTCTTCCCGCTCTTTCATTCAAACCCAACCCCTTTTGTGTAGCAAGCCGTCATGTCGGCTTTTCCTGCCAGGGACTTTTTCTTTGTATCATTGTTATTAACCAATTGTGTGTGCAAGTATTTCTGTGATTTGATTAGTTAGTAAATTCTTATACAAATTTGCTTATCGCTGATTCATAATTTAAGCTAGGGTTTGTGCAGATAACCAAGAATTTTACGACGTTCAGATGAGACTGATAGAAGGTAAAGAATAATTAATGACTGACTGCTATTGACACAAAATATCTTTAAGAGTGGATTGGAGATAGCTGCTCTATATAAAAGAATGCTTCCGTGGGGCCCCAGGTTATTAATGAGTTAATTGTTGTATGATTTAATTCAATCACGTAATCGATTTGATAAAATTGCCTGTCATCTCATTTAATCATACTAGAGACAACACAGTATTGTAATCAAAACTTACCAGAAAGCATGTAGTCCTTGGCTCAGACAATGTAGTAGTGTGGGCTCAATAGCATCTCATTAGTGTGCAAGATCTTGAGAATCAGCTGTACATGTGATGGAAGAGTGCAGAGGGTTGCAATTCCATTGAATTGGGGATAGTTTAACCAAAATATGCCACAAGACCTAGAATTGCCTTTTGTGTATCCCACAAAAAAAAATGTTCCCTGTTATAAGAACTTTTTTGATTAATTTAAGCAAAATTCCCGGGCTTAACTTCCGATGGAAAACTTCGGGGAAATTTACGTGAAAGTGTCTGACCATTTGCAACGCTAGTAGAGACACTGTTGTGCCCTCTTGACAAGGGGTGGTGTTGGTCCATGTCAAGTCCTCAATGATGTGGACGCTGAGGAACTTAATTAACTGATGACTCTACTGCAGTCCCGTTGATGTGGATCGGGGCATGTTCCCTTCTCTGCTTCCTGAATTCAACAATCAATTCCTTTTGTTTTGCTGACGTTGAGTAAGAGGTTGTTGTTCTGGCACTGCAATGCCAGTTCACTTCCATCCCTACAGGCTGACTTGTCGTTGTTGGTTATCAGTCTTACAAACGTAGTGTCATCAGCAAAGTTGACAATGGAGTTGGTGTCGTGTAAAGCCACTCGATCGAACAGGGAGGACACACCCCTGTGGGTCCCAGTGTTAAGAGTCAATGTGGAGGAGGTGGTGTTGCCAATCCTCACAGCCTGTGGTCTGCCCGTCAGGAAGACCAGGATCCAGTTGCAGAGGGTGGTGTCCAGACCCAGGGCTCTAAGCTTGGAGGGAACAATGGTGTTCAATGCTGATCTGAACTGTAGTCAACTAACAGAATTCCCACATAGGTGTTCCTCTTGTCCAGATGTGTTACAGCCGTGTTAATAGCAATGAAATGGCATCTTGCGTGGGTCCAGGGTGCCTAGCATGCTGGCCTTGATGTGGGCCTTCATCAGCCTCTCGAAGCACTTCATGATGACCGGGGTGAGCGCGACAGGGTGATAGTCATTTGGGCATGTCACCTTGTTTTTCTTGGCCATTGGTACGATGGTCGTCTCCTTGAAGCAGGTGGCGACTACAGCCTGGGACATGTTGACAATGTCAGAGACGACGCCTGCCAGCTGGTCAGCACACACTGAGGACGCGGCCAGGGATACCATCTGGGCCGGCGGCTTTGAGTATTCACTCTTTGAGAGTTTTGCTCGCGTCAGCTTTGGTGAGCGAAAGCACCTGGTTGTCTGGAGCAGCGATTCTCTTCCTGGATGGCTCTGTCTGTCTCAAAGCCTACCTCGTCTGGGAGGTAGGCTTCGTGGGCACCACACAGCTGGATTTGGCTTTGTAGTCTGTGATCGGTTGTAGTCCTTGCCACATGCGTCGTGAGTCTGAGTTGTCAGACATCAATTTGTCAATCTTTTTGCGTCCCTAATGGATTCAGAGCTTGTACCTGCTTGCCTTGTACTCTTCGTGCGCCACAGAGTCATCGGGTTTTGTTGTGCTGCCAATAAATGCTGCAGTATAGTCTCTCAGCATGGCACGGATATCTACGTTCATCCAGGGGTTTTGGTACAAATTAGAACAAATTCTTATTTACAATGACTGCCTAGCAAAAGGCCTCCTGTGGGGAGGGGGTCTGGGATTAAAAATATAGGACAAAACGCACATCGCAACGAGCAACGCACTACATAAAGAGACCTAAGACAACATGGCATGATAGCAACATGACGATAAATTGTTATTGTGGGTACATCATCAACACATTTCCTAATGAAGCCTGTGACTGATGTATATTCCTCAATGTTGATGGATGAGTCCTGGTGGGATGAATCTTTGAACATATTCCCAAAATAGTACTGCAGCATCTGCCTCTGTCCATCACTTTATTATTCTCTGTTTTGATGGCTCCCTCTTGAGTTGCTGCTTGTAAGCTGTAGGAACAGAGATGTGATCTGATTGACCGACGTGGGGGCGGGGGATGGCTTTGTACGCGTCACAAATGTTTGTATACTGAACAGAAATATAAATGCAACATGTAATTTCTCTAGCATAAGCCGCCCCAACATAGTTTTAGGGAATTTGGCAGTACGTCCAACTGCAGAGCACTTGTAACCATGCCAGCCCGGGACCTCCACATCCGGCTTCTTCCCCGGGGGATCGTCTGAGACAGCTGACGAAACTGGGTTTGCACAACCGAAGAATTCCTGCACCGACTGTTACAAACCATCTCAGGGAAGCTCATCGGCTTGCTTGTCGTCCTCACCAGGGTCTTGAGCTGACTGCAGTTCAACTTTGTAACTGACTTCGGTGTGCAAATGCTCACCTATGGCCACTGCTCTTCACGGATTAATCCCAATTTCAACTGTACCGGGCAGATGGCAGACAATGTGTCTGGCGTTGTGTGGGCGAGTGGTTTGCTGATGTCAACGTTGTGGACAGAGTGCCCCATGGTGGGGTAATGTTATGGGCAGGCATAAGCTACGGACAACGAACAATTGCATTTTATCAATGCAATTTGAATGCACAGATGCAGTGACATGATCCTGAAGCCCGTTGTCATGCCATTCATCGGCTGCCATTTGTTCTTTATCTATAGGAGGCAATTACGACTCCAGCTGTAAGCTTCCATGGAAGTAATTCCTCTCCCTCCTCCCTTTCTCTCTTTCTCTCTTCCTCTCCATGCCCCCCCCAAGGTCATCTTTGTTGCTCCTAGCCCCTCTCCTAGCAGAGGCCGACTCCTCTCCCCTGCCTCTCTTCAGATCCCCGGGTCGACTGGAGCTCAGGGCACCGATGGCCTCCATGCCCGCTTCCTTTGGATGGCAGAACATGTGCCCGCCTTCAGGGTGGCTGGCACACACATCCACATCCTCACCTCCCCTGACCAGTTTTACCAGGCAATGAAGGTACGGTGTGAGTGTGTGTGTGTGTGTGTGAGTGAGAGGGGGTGGAGCTTTCCCTAAGTCATGTGATGTACTAAACATTCCCCCCAAAATGATGAAAAATCACTTTTTGGAGTAAAAACTCCTTGTTTGTGTCCTGTAATACCTGATTTAAACTAATTTCTTGTTTTTTTTCTGTTCAGGCTCGAATAAAGACGGCTAAGAGGAGAGTGGTGATGGCCTCTCTGTATCTGGGTACAGGACCCCTGGAACAGGACCTGGTGGACTGTATGCAGGAAGCTCTGCAGCGTTCACAGGAGGTTGACAACTCCGACCTGCATGTCTCCATTCTATTAGACTTCACACGCGGCTCACGAGGTAGGAGGCGTTCTGTGTATGTGAGAGGGAATATGTTTTAACTCTTACCAAGCTCAATGGGTGTCTGTGACCCCTCCCCTCTGTCTCTGTGTGTCTAGGTCAGACTAACTCTAGGACCATGTTGCTGCCGTTGCTGCAGCAGTACAGCAGTCGGATGCGTGTGTCTCTGTACCATACCCCTGATCTGAGAGGGCTGCTCCGACTCCTGGTCCCACAGCGATTCAACGAGACCATCGGGGTACAGCACATAAAAGCCTACCTGTTTGACGATGACCTCATCATCAGCGGGTACACACACACGAACGCACACACACACACACACCATTGTTGTAGTTGTTGGTGTTTTTCTCATACAGTTGATGCTGCTTGGTATCCCTCTTTCAGCCTTTTTACCGGTCTCTCCTCCCTCTGTAGGGCCAACCTGAGTGACTCGTACTTCACCAACAGACAGGACCGCTATGTGCTCCTGGAGAACTGTTGGGAGGTGGCAGACTTCTTCTCTGATCTGGTGGGTGCCGTGGGAGACGTGTCATTACAGCTACAGCCGGACAACTCTGTCAGCATGATGGAAAACATGGTGCACCCCTACAGAGGTATAAAACACGTGTGTAACACACCAATACATATGGTGCATTCGGGAAGTATTCAGACCCCTTCACCTGTTCCATATTTTGTTATGTTACAGCCTTATTCTGAAATAGTTTTGTTTTCTCTCAATTTACACACAATATCCCATGATGACATATCAAAACTTGTATTTTTTATTTTTTAGATTTGAGCAAATGTATTACTACTCTGTTGAAGCAACTTTGGCAGCGATTACAGCCTAAGTCTTCTTGGGTATGACGCTACAAGCTTGGCACTCATGTATTTGGTGAGTTTCTCACATTCTTCTCTGCAAATCCTCTCAAGCTCTGTCAGGTTGTACGGGGAGCATCACTGCACAACTATTTTCAGGTCTCTCCAGAGATGTTCGATCGGCTTCAAATCCGAGCTCAGAGACTTGTTCCGAAACCACTCCTGCGTTGTCTTGGCTGTGGGCTAAGGTTGTTGTCCTGTTGGAAGGTGAACCTTCGCCCCAGTCTGAGGTCCTGAGCGCTCTGGAGCAGATTTTCATCAAGGTACTCTCTGTACTTTGCTCCATTCATCTTTCCCTCGATCCTGACTAGTCTCCCAGTCCCTGCCGCTGAAAAACATCCCCACAGCATGATGCTGCCACCACCATGCTACACTGTAGGGATGGTATTGGCCAGGTGATGAGTGGTGCCTTGTTTCCTCCAGACTTGGCATTCAGGCCAAGGTGTTCAGTCTTGGTTTAATCAGACCAGATAATCTTTTTTCTCATGGTCAGAGTCCATTAGGTGCCTTTTGGCAAACTCCAAGCGGGCTGTCATGTGCCTTTTACTGAGGAGTGGCTTCCATCTGGCCACGCTACCATTAAAGGTCTGATTGGTGGAGTTCTGCAGAGATGGTTGTCCTTCTGGAAGGTTCTCCCGTGTCCACAGAGGAACTCTAGAGCTCTGTCAGAGTGATCATTGGGTTCTTGCTCACCTCCCTGACCAAGGCCCTTCTCCCCCGATTGCTCCGTTAGGCCGGGCGGCCAGCTCTAGGAAGAGTCTTGGTGGTTCCAAACTTCTTTGATTTCAGAATGGAGGCCACTGTGTTCTTGGACCTTCAATGCTGCAGAATGTTCTTGGTACCCTTCCCCAGATCTGTGCCTCGACACAATCCTGTCTCTACGAGCAATTCCTTCGACCTCATGGTTTGGTTTTTGCTTTGACATGCACTGTCAACGGTGGGACCTTATATAGACAGGTGTGTGCCTTTCCAAATCATGTCCAATCAATTGAATTTACCACAGGTGGACTCCAATCAAGTTGTAGAAACATCTCAAGGATGATCAATGGAAACAGGATGCACCTGAGCTCAATTTCGAGTCTCATAGCAAAAGGTCTGAATACTTATTTTTAATACACCTCCAAACATTTCTAAAAACCTGTTCACACTTAGTCATTATGGGGCATTGAGTAAATGGTTTTTATTTAATACATTTTAGAATAAGGCTAACTTAACAAAAGGTGAAGGGGTCTGAATACTTTCAGAATGTACTGTTCATAGCACATAAGTAACACACACATACATCTACAGAGGTAACACACACACGGTCCCTAGGCGCTTAACGCTTTGCTCAGCTTGGCTGGCAAGTTGTAAATGTAGTGTAATGTGTTGTTCTTGGAAAGGTCCTTGGAATCGGATTAGTTGAAAGTGTAGCTTGTTCCAGCTCAGACACACAGTGAAATCAGAGAACTGGTGTGTGAATGAAAGAGCGAGAGAGTCAGGAGAGGTAGACGGACAGAAAGAAAAATAGTGTGTGTGTAACCAGAGAACATTCAGTCAGGATGTTGGGTCTGGTGCTAAATGACATCATGTCTGCAGAACCGGACCACAGTTGTCACAGAGACCAGAAATAGAACAGTGAAGTCACGGAGTTGCTGGTAAACACAGAGGGAAGATGCGTGCGCACACACACTCTAATCATTAGTGAATGAAGTTCCCCTGCTGGAAGAGGGCAAACTTTACAGTAAAAGCACATCTTTAGAATGAACTCATGCTGAGGCTTGCAGGTATCTCTCTCTGTCTCTCTCTGTGTGTCACGGCCGTGTGTGGCGCCAGCCGGCCGGCGTAGTCCAGATATTGACCCATAGCCGTAATACCCAGAACTAACTTTACACACTCACCTGCTCTACTGCACCACATACCGTGTGTGTGTGTGAGGGGAGACAGAGTTTGTGTGGTTAAAGCTAGAATTGTTAATTGCAAAAATAACAAAGTGGGGACTTCTCCTCTTTTGTTAAAAAGCTGAGGGATGGACAGAGCTATGGAGGCAAGGACTGACCATCCATGCTAACATTTATAGTATTAACTGCATTTTGAGGCTATACATTGTTTACATTTATATTGTTTACGAACAAACACGGACAAAAACAAGCTTATATTTTGGGTTCCGATTGGGATGTGACAGTTGCACTAAGCTCATGAGGCATTTATAAGTTATATTCTTCAAGAATTCATTGGAATATATCATTCATTTACAAGTCCAAAAATGGATGTAGCAACTAAGGATTCTAGTTTTAACCAGGTCGGTCTGTTTTCCTCTCTTACATCCCTACATTATTTTGTCACCAGGTAACCGGGATGATTTCTCGGCGTCGGCCCGGCAACACATCATGGAGGTGGTGAACACTGCTCGTATGCGCCAAGACATCGCCAACTCGGAACGTTTGAAGCAGGAGAGCAAGGGTGAAGAAGGGGGAGGGAAGGAGGACACTTGGGTTTTTCCTCTGGTTCAGATGAAACCTCTGGGAATACAGGTGGATGAGGAGATCACACAGGTAGTTACACACACACACACACATGGACACCACTACCCTCACCAATTAATATTGAACAAAATAACTCCCATCGCATGTGTTTATTATTTTATATTTATTTATTTATAAATGGTGACTTAAATGTAAAAATGTGGTGTTTTAGTGAGAGGACACTACATCTGAGCATCTTATTTCCTTGTAGCGTTTGCTGACAGATGCGGGTCCCGGTGCAACTGTGTTTCTGACGTCGGGGTATTTCAACCTGACAAGGGCCTACATGTCGCTGGTTCTGGGGGTGGGCGCCGACTATCGAATCCTCACCGCCTCCCCGGAGGTCAACGGGTTTTTCGGCGCCAAGGGCATTGCCGGGGAGATTCCAGCGGCCTACATCCACATTGCCAGACAGTTCTACAGCAAAGTGTGTCAGCTGGGACAGCAGGAGAGAGTTCACCTTCACGAGTACCACAGAGCACACTGGACCTTCCACGCCAAGGGTGGGACACACACACACAATATAATCCTTGGCCTTAGAGCCTAGATTGATTCTGGATGGTTCTACTGTATTGTGGTTAGTTCTGTTTGGCTGTGAGTTGTGACGTAGTGACGTTCCATGGTCAGACAGTGAGCATCCTAAACCGCACCCTATTACCTATATTGTGCGCTACATTTTTTTAACAGAGCCCTATGTGTCCTGGTCGAAAGTAGTACACTATGTAGGTATTGGGGAATTGGGTGCCATTTGGGACTCCTGACAGACTCCTGACAAACCTGACAGACGGTTGTACTGTTCTCTGGCTCTGCTGTTCTGTCCATCTGTTAACCCAGACGTGTTGCTTGAGAGACGATGCCTTGTTTCATGCATGTCAAGACGATGCCTTGGTTTCATGCATGTCAACATCAGAAGCCTCCTCCCTAAGTTTGTTTTACTCACTGCTCTAGCACACTCTGCTAACCCTGATGTCCTTGCTGTGTCTGAATCCTGGCTCAGGAAGGCCACCAAAAATTCAGAGATTTCCATACCCAACTATAACATCTTCCGTCAAGATAGATCTGCCAAAGGGGGAGGAGTTAGCCTGCAAAGTAATGTCATACTTTCCAGGTCCATACCCAAACAGTTCGAACTACTAATTTTGAAAATTACTCTCTCCAGAAATAAGTCTCTCACTGTTGCCGCCTGCTACCGACCCCCCTCAGCTCCCAGCTGTGCCCTGGACACCATTTGTGAATTGATCGCCCCCCATCTAGCCTCAGAGTTTGTTCTGTTAGGTGACCTAAACTGGGATATGCTTAACACCCCGCCAGTCCCACAATCTAAGCTAGATGCCCTCAATCTCACACAAATCATCAAGGAACCCACCAGGTACAACCCTAACTCTGTAAACAAGGGTACCCTCATAGACGTCATCCTGACCAAATGGCCCTCCAAATACACCTCCGCTGTCTTCAACCAGGATCTCAGCGATCACTGCCTCATTGCCTGTATCCGCTACGGAGCCGCAGTCAAACGACCACCCCTCATCACGGTCAAACGCTCCCTAAAACACTTCTGTGAGCAGGCCTTTCTAATCGACCTGGCCCGGGTATCCTGGAAGGACATTGACCTCATCCCGTCAGTTGAGGATGCCTGGTCATTCTTTAAAAGTAACTTCCTCACCATTTTAGATAAGCATGCTCCGTTCAAAAAATGCAGAACTAAGAACAGATACAGTCCTTGGTTCACCCCAGACCTGACTGCCCTCGACCAGCACAAAAACATCCTGTGGCGGACTGCAATAGCATCGAATAGTCCCCGTGATATGCAACTGTTCAGGGAAGTCCGGAACCAATACACGCAGTCAGTCAGGAATGCTAAGGCCAGCTTCTTCAGGCAGAAGTTTGCATCCTGTAGCTCCAACTCCAAAAAGTTCTGGGACACTGAAGTCCATGGAGAACAAGAGCACCTCCTCCCAGCTGCCCACTGCACTGAGGCTAGGTAACACGGTCACCACCGATAAATCCATGATTATCGAAAACTTCAATAAGCATTTCTCAACGGCTGGCCATGCCTTCCGCCTGGCTACTCCAACCTCGGCCAACAGCTCCTCCCCCCCGGCAGCTCCTCGCCCAAGCCTCTCCAAGTTCTCCTTTACCCAAATCCAGATAGCAGATGTTCTGAAAGAGCTGCAAAACCTGGACCTGTACAAATCAGCTGGGCTTGACAATCTGGACCCCCTATTTCTGAAACTATCCGCCGCCATTGTCGCAACCCCTATTACCAGCCTGTTCAACCTCTCTTTCATATCGTCTGAGATCCCCAAGGATTGGAAAGCTGCCGCAGTCATCCCCCTCTTCAAAGGGGGAGACACCCTGGACCCAAACTGTTACAGACCTATATCCATCCTGCCCTGCCTATCTAAGGTCTTCGAAAGCCAAGTCAACAAACAGGTCACTGACCATCTCTAATCCCACCGTACCTTCTCCGCTGTGCAATCTGGCTTCCGAGCCGGTCACGGGTGCACCTCAGCCACACTCAAGGTACTAAATGATATCATAACCGCCATCGATAAAAGACAGTACTGTGCAGCCGTCTTCATCGACCTTGCCAAGGCTTTCGACTCTGTCAATCACCATATTCTCATCGGCAGACTCAGTAGCCTCGGTTTTTCGGATGACTGCCTTGCCTGGTTCACCAATTACTTTGCAGACAGAGTTCAGTGTGTCAAATCGGAGGGCATGCTGTCCGGTCCTCTGGCAGTCTCTATGGGGGTACCACAGGGTTCAATTCTCGGGCCGACTCTTTTCTCTGTGTATATCAATGATGTTGCTCTTGCTGCGGGCGATTCCCTGATCCACCTCTACGCAGACGACACCATTCTATATACTTTCGGCCCGTCATTGGACACTGTGCTATCTAACCTCCAAACAAGCTTCAATGCCATACAACACTCCTTCCGTGGCCTCCAACTGCTCTTAAACGCTAGTAAAACCAAATGCATGCTTTTCAACCGATCGCTGCCTGCACCCGCATGCCCGACTAGCATCACCACCCTGGATGGTTCCGACCTTGAATATGTGGACATCTATAAGTACCTAGGTGTCTGGCTAGACTGCAAACTCTCCTTCCAGACTCATATCAAACATCTCCAATCAAAAATCAAATCAAGAGTCGGCTTTCTATTCCGCAACAAAGCCTCCTTCACTCACGCCGCCAAGCTTACCCTAGTAAACTGACTATCCTACCAATCCTCGACTTCGGCGATGTCATCTACAAAATGGCTTCCAACACTCTACTCAGCAAACTGGATGCAGTATATCACAGTGCCATCCGTTTTGTCACTAAAGCACCTTATACCACACACCACTGCGACCTGTATGCTCTAGTCGGCTGGCCCTCATTACATATTCGTCGCCAGACCCACTGGCTCCAGGTCATCTACAAGTCCATGCTAGGTAAAGCTCCGCCTTATCTCAGTTCACTGGTCACGATGGCAACACCCATCCGTAGCACGCGCTCCAGCAGGTGTATCTCACTGATCATCCCTAAAGCCAACACCTCATTTGGCCGCCTTTCGTTCCAGTACTCTGCTGCCTGTGACTGGAACGAATTGCAAAAATCGCTGAAGTTGGAGACTTTTATCTCCCTCACCAACTTCAAACATCAGCTATCTGAGCAGCTAACCGATCGCTGCAGCTGTACATAGTCTATTGGTAAATAGCCCACCCATTTTCACCTACCTCATCCCCATACTGTTTTTATTTATTTACTTTTCTGCTCTTTTGCACACCAATATCTCTACCTGTACATGACCATCTGATCATTTATCACTCCAGTGTTAATCTGCAAAATTGTAACTATTCGTCTACCTCCTCATGCCTTTTGCACACATTGTATATAGACTCCCCCTTTGTTTTCTACTGTGTTATTGACTTGTTAATTTGTTTATTCCATGTGTAACTCTGTGTTGTCTGCTCACACTGCTATGCTTTATCTTGGCCAGGTCGCAGTTGTAAATGAGAACTTGTTCTCAACTCGCCTACCTGGTTAAATAAAGGTGAAATAAATAAAATAAAATAAAAAAGTTGGGGCGGCAGGTAGCATAGTGGTTAGAACGTTGAACAAGTAACCAAAAGGTTGCTAGATCGAATTCCCTGAGCTGACAAGGTAAAAATCTGTCGTTCTGCCACTGTTTCTAGGCGCCATTAACTAAGAATTTGTTCTTAACTGACTTGCCTAGTTACATACATTTTTAAAAATTCACCTTTTAGCCCTGAGCCAAGGAAACAGTCACTACTGGTTTTGGATAGACGTCGGGGGTTTCTGTGTGCTTTAGTGTTTCCTTTATAGTTGTGGACATGGTCAACGAGAACCAAATTTAAACATGAAAAAATGCTCTAAGGAATTATATCTGAATTACTACCAACCTTTCGCTGATACTTCATTTATAGAATAAAATGGTAATGTGTCCCAAAAAATATTCTAAACAACTGAAATGTTAGTGGTGCATTAGTAGCTAGGTAAATTCTTGTTTTTGTTTTTTTCTTCAAAAGCCAGATTGAGCCACTGCGAGAGAGGGGGGGAAATGAACACACACAGTGAAGCAGCGTCAGTGGAATGTAATTTCACACGATCGTAGAAGTCCCATTTATTAGATAAAGCAGGGCGGGCTGGCCATTTCCCGTAATCACAGCACACACTGCACGGGAGAAATCACACAGCACCCAGCCTGGAGAGAATCAATGACCATTAGAGTTGACCCTGACCCCCAGCTGCAGAACAAATCACTGATGTTGGGAAACTGCTCTCTTTCTCTCTCTCCTCCCTCTTTCCTTCCTCCACCAATCCCCTTCTCCTCCCCCCTTTTCCCTCATCCTTCGCTCTCTCTCTCGCTCTCTCGCTCTCTGCAGGGCTGTGGTACTACCTGCGGGGGCATGTGCGGCCGTGCCTGACTCTGATTGGCTCTCCTAACTTTGGCTACCGCTCGGTGCACCGGGACCTGGAGGCCCAGATCGCCATAGTAACAGAGAACCAGGAACTACAGGCCCACTTGCAGGAAGTAGGCCATTCAAACCAACACAACTTTATTTAAACAGACTTGATGGCTCGATACTATGGTTCTGTTTTATACAGCTCTCAACCAAAAGGCCTGTCTACAAAATGCAACTAATTTGATAGCTCATGATCCCAGGAACTATGTGAAGCTGGTAATAATATGCAAAGTAGCTCGAGCGAGCAAGCAGGGAAACCTGCTGTGTGTCTCATGTGTACACAAACTCATTCACACTCTCACAATTACTCTCTCTCTCGTCTGTAACAGGAGCAGGAGATGTTGTACCAGAGGTCTACAGAGGTGTCCAGCTCTACGTTCCAGCAGCCAGATCGCCATGTCAAGCTGTGGGTCAAATTGGTCACTCCCCTCATCAAGAAGTTCTTCTGAGAGAAACAGCCAAACAAAGGTAACGCTCCCTCTCACACGCCACAGGTACCACACCCACACCTCTGAATGATCGTCTCCTAGTCACACACAGAAGTACAGATGCTTTTTATAGAATGGCAGAACTTGGTTTCTCCAAAAGGTCCCTAGCCACTGCTATGTGTACCAGCCCTCAACCTAGCCCACGGCCGCATCAACCCCCGAAGCTGAACCCAGCTACCCCTGATTTGAATCCTACTCCCCCTCACTCCACTTTACTCCCCCCTCCTCCTCAACGTCCCGTCTCTCTGAGAGAAACTGTGTGACCCATCTGGCCTTTGACCCCTCAGCATCAGCATTCTGTAGTCTGCATCTGGACCCATTTGGGTGAGTGTGAGAGAAAAGTAATTCTGCTGATGGCTAGAGTAGGCGGTGTACTAGGCAGTGGGGTCAAAGGTGGCTTAGATGGGGGAAGGGTGGCTTATTGTGTGTGTTCTAACAGGGATGTAGACTTGCCTTACAGGAAGTATTTTCTTTTTATGGTGACGGTAAATGCTGAAGGGGAGGTGTCTCGTCACCACAATGTTACTCAGTGAGACAAATAGCCACTAAATGTCAGTTTGTGATCAGCTGCCGTGAGGGAACAATGATGGATGGGGCCACACATTCCTCGTCATACTCAAGCATCCAAATACATGAACAAAGATGTTATCTATCTATAGTTTGTTTTTGTTACTATGTTGTTCTTGTAAATGAACAAATTTAGAAATGGAAATTGAAACTCACACTTACAGTGGACATACACACTCGACTGACCTGGTCCGGGACACGGGGTTATCTATAGATGAACATCCATCCTGCCACCCAGAAACAGCCCTAGTATCCACTGGCGTAACATAGTTTCTCTGGAACCCCCCTGTACCGTCATGGCGTAACTTTGCTTTAGCTAATGTATAAATGTTTATTGGTAGGCCTATTTGGTTGTCATTTTCTCACACTGTCACAATGCTGCCATTTGTAGCTTGCTGGCTGGTGGCAATGTAATTACTTATTCTGTAAAATTATAAATGTTTGATGAAACCGCATACTAATCAGCTACCAAATATATATTTTTTGATTATACAACTGTCCTGTATAGGCTACCTGAATCTGCATGACATGAACCCTCCTCGTACTCTCTCCTAGCTTGGATAGAAAGTTGTGCGTAAAACCAGTCTTAATGCCAAAATGATAGTTGGTCCACCTTCAAAACACTAGCTTACTAGGGATTGTTTTATTATGCAGTGTACTATCTATAGCTTTACAGTGCCTTCGGAAAGTATTCAGACCCTTTGACTTCTTCCACATTTTGTTAGGTTACAGCCTTATTCTAAAATTGATTTAAAATTGTTCGTTTTTTTCCCCCCTCAATCTACACACGCTACCCCATAATGACAAAGCAAGAACAGGTTTTTAGACATTTGCTAATATATTACAAATAAAGGAAATCATATTTACATAAGTATTCAGACCCTTTACTCAGTACTTTGTTGAATCATCTTTGGCAGTGATAACAGCCTCTAGTCTTCTTGGGTATGACGCTACAAGTTTGGCACGTCTGTATTTGGGGAGTTTCTCCCATTCTCTGCAGATGGGCTCATGAGTGGCACAGCGGTCTCAGGAACTGCATCTCAGTGTTAGAGGTGTCACTAGACACCCTTTGTTCGAATCCAGGCTGTATTACAACCGGCCATGATTGGGAGTTCCATAGGGCGGCACACAAATGGCCCAGGTTTGGCCTGTGTAGGCAGTCATTGTAAATAAGAATTTGGTCTTAGCTGACTTGCCTAGTTAAAGGTTAAATAAAAATCTTCAAGCTCTGTCAGGTTAGATGGGGAGTGTTGCTGCTCAGCTATTTTCAGGTCTCTCCAGAGATGTTCGTTTGGGTTCAATTCCGGGCTCTGGCTGGGCCACTCAAGGACATTCAGAGACTTGTCCCGAAGCCAAGACAACGCAGGAGTGGCTATGTGCTTAGGGTTGTTGTCCTATTGGGAGGTGAACCTTCGCCCCAGTCTGAGGTACTGAGCGCTCTGGAGCCGGTTTTCATTAAGGATGTCTCTGTACTTTGCTCCGTTAATCTTTCCCTTGATCCTGACTAGTCTCCCAGTCCCTGCCGGTGAAAAACATCCCCACAGCATGATGCTGCCACCACCATGCTTCACCGTAGGGATGGTGCCAGGTTTCCTCCAGACGTGACGCTTGGCATTCAGGCCAAATAGTTCAATCTTGGTTTAATCAGACCAGAGAATCTTGTTTCTCATGGTCTGAGAGTCCTTTAGGTGACTTTTGACAAACTCCAAGCGGGCTGTCATGTGCCTTTTTTAAGGAAGAGTGGCTTCCATCTGGCCACTCTACCATAAAGGCCTGATTGGTAGAGTGCTGCAGGGATTGTTGTCCATCTGGAACATTCTCCAATCTCCACAGAGGAGCTCTGTCAGTGACCATCAGGTTCTTGGTCACCTCCCTGACCAAGGCCCTTCTCCCCCGATTGCTCAGTTTGGCCGGACCGCCAGCTCTAGGAAGAGTCTGGTTCCAAACTGCTTCCATTTTAAGAATGATGGAGGCCACTGTGTTCTTGGACTTTCAATGCTGAGGACATTTTTTTTGGTACCCTTCCCCAGATCTGTGCCTTGACACAATCCATTCTTGAAGCTCCTTCGACCTCAAGGCTTGGTTTTTGCTTTGACATGCACTGTCAACTGAGGGACCTTACATAGACAGGTGTGTGCCTTTCCAAATCATGTCCAATCAATTGAATTTACAACAGATGGACTTCAAGTTATAGAAACATTGAGGATGATCAATGGAAACGGGGTGCACCTGCGCTCAATTTAGTCTCATAGCAAAGTGTCTCAATACTTGTCTAAATAAGATATATTTCATTTTTTAATTTTTATAATTTGAATAAGGATGTAACGTAACGTAACAACAATGTGGAAAAAGTCGAGGTCTGAATACTTTCGAGACACTGCATATAACGTATTTATCTGCTATTTATAAAAATGTCACATCAAATAGCCTAACAATGAGGAAAAAAGTTGGGGATAAGTTCAGCCACTTTTGAATATTGCAGCCCATACACAAATAGGCTGCAATATTCAAGTTTCAATAAAATAATTTAAATCCAACTGAAGAGATTCTCCTGAAGTCCTTTTTTGTGTGCAAATGTTTACCAAAGCCTGTAAGTCCAGGTTTTTGTGTAACCTTTATGGGATCGGTGTCCCTCCCGCGGGATGGTTGAACTAACGTGATTAGCATGACGTTGTAAATAACGAGAACTTTCCAGGACATAGACATGTCTTATATGGGCAGAAAGTTTACATTATTGTTAATCTAACTGCACTGTCCAATTTACAGTAGCTATTACAGTGAAAGAATACAATGCTATCGTTTGAGGAGAGTGCACAACTTATCACGGAAACTGGTTTGATACATTCACCTATGAAGGTACATAATGTACTTACATTCAGTAATCTTGCTCTGACTTGTCATCCTGAGGGTCCCAGAAATACAGTGTAGCATAGTTTTGTTTGATAAAATCAATTTGATCAAACAATCCACATCTAATGTGTGACGGTTAGTGTCTTTTCTGTAGGGAAGCTAATTATCCTTCATTTAACATTCCTGAGTGTAAACTTATTTTTAAATTTACATACAAAAATTATATGTTCTCTATAGTTATGTACTTAAATGTATCAATTGACCAATTTGGCACATTGGGAAGACTTGGTACAACATTTTGAAGAGTAATATAATGGTTCATTGGATCAGTCTTAAACTTTGCACATACACTGCTGTCATCTGGTGGTTAAACTAAATTGTGCATAGACTCCAAAGTGATATAATGGCCTTTCTCTTGCATTTCAAAGATGGGGGGGGGGATAGAAAATACAAAAACGCATTTAAAAAAAAAAACATTTTACCAGATCTGTGTGTTTTACTTATCTTTTACTAGATCTATTGTGTTATATTCTCCTACATTCATTTCACATTTCCACAAACTTCAAAGTGTTTCATTTCAAATGGTATAAAGAATATGCATGTCCTGAGCTACAGACAGTTAGATTTGTATGTCGTTTTAGGCAAAATTTTAAAAAGGGTCCGACCCTAACTAGGCAAGTCGGTTAACCAGTTGGATTTAGGGGGGCTCTATTTTAATTTTTGGATGAAAAACGTTCCCGTTTTAAACAAGATATTTTGTCACGAAAAGATGCTCGACTATGCATATAATTGACAGCTTTGGAAAGAAGACACTCTGACGTTTCCAAAACTGCAAAGATATTGTCTGTGAGTGCCACAGAACTGACGTTACAGGCGAAACCCAGATAAAAATCCAACCAAGAAGTGCCGCATTTTTTGAAAACTGACTCATGCCAATGACTCCTTATTTTTATTTATTTATTTTACCTTTATTTAACCAGGTAGGCAAGTTGAGAACAAGTTCTCATTTACAATTGCGACCTGGCCAAGATAAAGCAAAGCAGTTTGACAAATACAACGACACAGGGTTACACATGGAGTAAAACAAACATACAGTCAATAATACAGTATAAACAAGTCTATATACAATGTGAGCAAATGAGGTGAGAAGGGAGGTAAAGGCAAAAAAGGCCATGGTGGCAAAGTAAATACAATATAGCAAGTAAAACACTGGAATGGTAGTTTTGCAATGGAAGAATGTGCAAAGTAGAAATAAAAATAATGGGGTGCAAAGGAGCTAAATAAATAAATAAATAAAAATTAAATACAGTTGGGAAAGAGGTAGTTGTTTGGGCTAAATTATAGGTGGGCTATGTACAGGTGCAGTAATCTGTGAGCTGCTCTGACAGTTGGTGCTTAAAGCTAGTGAGGGAGATAAGTGTTTCTAGTTTCAGAGATTTTTGTAGTTCGTTCCAGTCATTGGCAGCAGAGAACTGGAAGGAGAGGCGGCCAAAGAAAGAATTGGTTTTGGGGGTGACTAGAGATATACCTGCTGGAGCGTGTGCTACAGGTGGGAGATGCTATGGTGACCAGCGAGCTGAGATAAGGGGGACTTTACCTAGCAGGGTCTTGTAGATGACATGGAGCCAGTGGGTTTGGCGACGAGTATGAAGCGAGGGCCAGCCAACGAGAGCGTACAGGTCGCAATGGTGGGTAGTATATGGGGCTTTGGTGACAAAACGGATTGGACTGTGATAGACTGCATCCAATTTGTTGAGTAGGGTATTGGAGGCTATTTTGTAAATGACATCGCCAAAGTCGAGGATTGGTAGGATGGTCAGTTTTACAAGGGTATGTTTGGCAGCATGAGTGAAGGATGCTTTGTTGCGAAATAGGAAGCCAATTCTAGATTTAACTTTGGATTGGAGATGTTTGATATGGGTCTGGAAGGAGAGTTTACAGTCTAACCAGACACCTAAGTATTTGTAGTTGTCCACGTATTCTAAGTCCGAGCCGTCCAGAGTAGTGATGTTGGACAGGCGGGTAGGTGCAGGTAGCGATCGGTTGAAGAGCATGCATTTAGTTTTACTTGTATTTAAGAGCAATTGGAGGCCACGGAAGGAGAGTTGTATGGCATTGAAGCTTGCCTGGAGGGTTGTTAACACAGTGTCCAAAGAAGGGCCGGAAGTATACAGAATGGTGTCGTCTGCGTAGAGGTGGATCAGAGACTCACCAGCAGCAAGAGCGACCTCATTGATGTATACAGAGAAGAGAGTCGGTCCTCTCTCTCGGAGATATGGCTGTGAATGAGCTACGAATGAGCTTCCCCAAGGTGTCTACAGCATTGTGACGTCTTTTTAGGCATTTCCCTTGAAGAATGGCTGTAAGGGACCATATGGCATGTGGTCACATGGTGTCTCCTGCAGAAAACCTGAGGTAGCCATTTTTCCAATCGATTCTTATGAGAAACCAACTGCCTTGACGGATATATTATCGAATATATTTGTTTAAAACACCTTGAGGATGGATCCTAAACAACGTTTGCCGTGTTTATGTAGCTAATTTTGAAAAAAGTTTGGCGTTATAGTTGTAGCATTTTTCGGTCGATTTCTCAGCCAAAGCATGGTGAAGAAACGGGAGCTTGGTCTTTTTTTGTTGTTGAATTTTACCCCTTTTTCTCCCCAATTTCGTGGTATCCAATTGTTGTAGTAGCTACTATCTTGTCTCATCGCTACAACTCCCGTACGGGCTCGGGAGAGACGAAGGTTGAAAGTCATGCGTCCTCCGATACACAACCCAACCAAGCCACACTGCTTCTTAACACAGCGTGCATCCAACCCGGAAGCCAGCCGCACCAATGCGCCGGAGGAAACACCGTGCACCTGGCCACCTTGGTTAGTGCACACTGCACCCAGCCCGCCACAGGAGTCGCTGGTGCACGATGAGACAAGGACACCTCCTTTTGTTTTGGAGGTGTTCAGAACAAGGTTAAGGGTAGAGAGCTTGTTGGACACACAAAGCTTTGATGTAGAGCGTTTAACACAAAATTCGGGGAGGGGCCAGCTGAGTATGACTATCATCTGCATATGAATGGATGAGAGAGCTTCCTACTGCTTGCTGTTGCTGTGAAGAGCGTGGTGCCTAGGATCAAGCCTTGGGGTACTCCCTTGGTGACAGACAGTGGCTGAGACAGATGATGTTCTGTCTTTATACACTGCACTCTTGGAGGTAGTTTGCAAACCAGGCCAAAGACTCCTCCGAGACACCAATACTCCTTAGCCAGTCCACAAGAATGGAATGGTCTACCGTATCAAAAGCTTTGGCTAAGTCAATAAAAATAGCAGCACAACATTGCTTAAAATCTAGGCCAATTGTGACCTAATTTAGAACCTTTTTAAGGTTGTAGTGACACATCCATAACCTGAGCGGAAACCAGATTACGTACCCAAGAGAATACTAAACCCAGTCAGTTAATTATTGACAAGTTTTTCCAACACTTTTGATAAACATGGCAAAATAAAAATTGGCCTGTAACAGTTAGGATGAGCTTGATCTCCACTTTTTAATAAAGGCTGCACCGTGGCTGCCTTCCAAGCAATGGGAACCTCCCCAGATTCGGGGGGAGCGGTTTGGCGATGATGGGGGCAGCGACCTTAAAGAATCTAAACCAGATGTTTTTTGGGGGGGTCAAGTTTTTAAGGAGCTCCTTTAGCACCTCTGACTCAGTGACCGCCAGCAGGGAGAAAGTTTGTAGCGGGCAGGGGAAAAAGAGGGAGGAGCATTGGGTAGTCACATTAGAAGGGGTGGGAGATGAGGAAATGTTGGACGGGCAAGGAGGCATGGCTGAGTCACATAGGACTCGACTTAATGAAGTGGTGATTTTTAAAGAGCTCAGCCATGTGCTCCTTGTCAGTAACAACCACATTAACATTAAGTGACATGGGCAGCTGTGAGGAGGGTTTATTTTCCAGGTCTTTAACTGTTTTCCAGAACTTCTTGGGGTTAGACCCACAAAGCGAACTGCTCCTTAGTTACTTTAACTTTGGCCTTCCGGATAGCCTGAATACACTTATTTATAATTTGCATGAATGAGAGCCAGTCAGCCTGTCAGTATACGTGTGCCGAGTGATTTGCCAAATGGAATTCTTGAGGCGGAGTAACTCTGCCAGATCAGGGGCTGAACCCGTTTTTTTGTTTTTTCCCATTTTCTTCATGGGCTTGTATTTGTTAACGATACCACTGAAAATATATACAAATTCTTCCAAGTGTTTGACAGAGGGGATCAAGTTGATTCTATACCAATTTACTGAGGCCAGATTGTGAAGGAAGTCTTGCTCATTAAAGTTTTTTTCGCAAGCGTCTATGACAAGTCAGGACAGGTCGTTTCACTGAGCAGCCATTACAAACACAGGCTGTAAAACAGTGATCACTAAGGTATCAGTCTGGTGTTTTCTGTAATGACCTGTAAGGATAGCATTAATGGGAGTAGTCTTTTCTGGGTGTTTTGAGTCATACCTTAAATATGAGAGAGATTTCGGGAGTGTCATTGCATTAGGTCTGGTCAGGTAGTTTAAGCATGTCCCTAATTTAGGTCGCATAGCAGGACAAATTCAGACTTAGTGTAAGGGGCCAGGAAAGAGCTTAGGGCACAGGCAGGTGCTGATGGTGGCAGATAATAACCAGCAATTAATTGAAAGTTTAATGTGTACAACTGGCAAATCAAATTGTTTGGGGACAGACTTGGTGGAGACAACTGAGCACTGAAGGTGTTCCTTGGTAAAGACTGCCACTCCACCACCTTTGGAAGATCTGTCTTGCAGAAAAAGGTTATAACCAGAAAGGTTAACATCAGTGTTCAAAACACTCTCTTAACCACGTCTCAGTAATGACCAACACATATGGATTGGAGCTGTGAACCCACACTTTCAATTGGTACATTTTAGGTAATATGATTCTACTGTTAACGTGCAGAAATCAGTGAGGCAGAGCACAATTCAGAATTGGGGTTAGCGACAGTAGATGGGCCACGGTGTACATGCACATTTTCCAGATGTAATACAATCGGGGCACGGCAGAGGACAGGGAGCGCTCTGCAGTGTTGATTTATAACATTTGAATCACATTGTACAGCGATTTCATCAGGTAACATGAATACAAAGCCGGTGAGAGGTGATTAGAATAAGATGGGAGGCCAAGAGTCTGTGTAACCAATGGAGTCCGAGTCCCAAGTGTGGGAACAAACAGACTGTCCCATGGTTGGGTAAACAACCAAGTTCAAAGTCAATATACCACGCATGAGGCAAATGGCATAAAGCACAAGAGAGAAATACACTGCTCAAAAAAATAAAGGGAACACTTAAACAACACAATGTAACTCCAAGTCAATCACACTTCTGTGAAATCAAACTGTCCACTTGGGAAGCAACACTGATTGCACAACAGCATGTGCAATTTATTGTCAAATGGAATAGACAACAGGTGGAAATTATAGGCAATTAGCAAGACACCCCCAATAAAGGAGTGGTTCTGCAGGTGGGGACCACAGACCACTTCTCAGTTCCTATGCTTCCTGGCTGATGTTTTGGTCACTTTTGAATGCTGGCGGTGCTTTCACTCTATTGGTAGCATGAGACGGAGTCTACAACCCACACAAGTGGCTCAGGTAGTGCAGCTCATCCAGGATGGCACATCAATGCGAGCTGTGGCAAGAAGGTTTGCTGTGTCTGTCAGCATAGTGTCCAGAGCGAGGAGGAGCACTGCCAGAGCCCTGCAAAATGACCTCCAGCAGGCCACAAATGTGCATGTGTCTGCTCAAACGGTCAAACAGACTCTATGAGGGCCCTGAGGGTGGTATTAGGGCCCGACGTCCACAGGTGGCATTTTCCAGAAAACACCAAGATTGGCAAATTCGCCACTGGCGCCCTGTGCTCTTCACAGATGAAAGCAGGTTCACACTGAGCACATGACAGAGTCTGGAGACGCCGTGGAGAACGTTCTGCTGCCTGCAACATCCTCCAGCATGACCGGTTTGGTGGTGGGTTAGTCATGGTGTGGAGTGGCATTTCTTTGGGGGGCCGTACAGCCCTCCATGTGCTCGCCAGAGGTAGCCTGACTGCCATTAGGTACCGAGATGAGATCCTCAGACCCCTTGTGAGACCATATGCTGGTGCGGTTGGCCCTGGGTTCCTCCTAATGCAAGACAATGCTAGACCTCATGTGGCTGGAGTGTGTCAGCAGTTCCTGCAAGAGGAAGGCATTGATGCCATGGACTGGCCCGCCCGTTCCCCAGACCTGAATCCAATTGAGCACATCTGGGACATCATGTCTCGCTCCATCCACCAACGCCACGTTGCACCACAGACGGTCCAGGAGTTGGCGGATGCTTTAGTCCAGGTCTGGGAGGAGATCCCTCAGGAGACTATCCACCACCTCATCAGGAGCATGCCCATGCGTTGTAGCGAGGTCATACAGGCACGTGGAAGCCACACACACTACTGAGCCTCATTTTGACTTGTTTTAAGGACATGACATCAAAGTTGGATCAGCCTGTAGTGTGGTTTTCCACTTTAATTTTCAGTGACTCCAAATCCAGACCTCCATGGGTTGATAAATTCAATTTCCATTGATAATTTTTGCGTGGTTTTTGTTGTCAGCACATTCAACTATGTAAAGAAAAAGGTATTTAATAAGAATATTTAATTCATTCAGATCTAGGATGTGTTATTTTAGTGTTCCCTTTATTTTTTTGAGCAGTGTATAACAACTTGGGGCTAGCCATTATAAGTTCAGAGTCACTCGCCTTAACAGTGCATGTGTGCTGGAGGCGACTGAAAGCTCGGGAGAGAGGGGGGTACCTACACCAGACTGGGAGACAGGCCAGGGCAGACGGTTTACAGATTGCCTGGATTCCGCCTGGCAATGGGAGTAGGTGTCACAACCACTTGGGAGAAACTTTTCTCGGGAGGCAGATTCCTTGTAGAAAATCCCAGCTAGCAACTCTTGTCTTTTCCACGTGGGAAAAGGTCATTAGCTAGCTATATTTTTTTAAGTGTTGGCGACATGGTCCTTTTATGACGTCCAAACCAAAGTTGTTCTGTGGCTGTTCTATTCTGTGTAGGATATATTCTCTGCACAGATGGAGGGGGCTTCAAAGGCCTCTGCATTTGGGGGAGGGTGGGGGGGCTGTGAAAGTCTCCTGCCATTGTTAGGCTTGAGTTTTCACACCTCACTTCAGTGCTAATTTCAGTCAGATTCTTTCCTAGCAGTTTGATAGCCTTATTTAAGAAGCTTTATATAACAAAATTATCTAAAGATTGTCTTTTCCTTTTTGGCTTCAGAAAGTAGGTTCAGACTGAACATTACTCACTCAGTGTTGTGTTGGATGGTATTTCCATGTTCCACTGTGTTTCTGCAGGTTTTGGCTTGTTTTATTTTTTCTTGATGGTCCTTGGTGATAGTAGTCCAATCAGGTAATTTTGCCCAAAATCAAGGTTTTAGTTATGGAATTGTGACTTGGAATGACTGTTTTTAATGTTGAGGTTAGTATCCTGTACAAGTCCTTGCAGGTTGTGGGCTGACTGTTTTCTATACTGAATATTGCCAACCCAGACAGCCTTTCCTGAGACATTACGCATTATACAGTATGTCCATTGCGCTGTGTACAATATAAACTTAGTTTTGAATGATGCCAAGATATACCAGAGATAAGGGACTGTTGATATTGCAACCACCCAACTCAAACACCTGTTCACCAGTATGAACGAAATCGCAAACAGCCCTCAAGAACTGTTTTTCTACTAAAGTTGATCACCACATCAGTCATTGGCTTCATCAATAACTGCGTCGATGATGTTGTCCCCACAATGACTGTACGTACATACCCCAACCAGAGGCCATGGATTACAAGCAACATCCGCACTGAGCTAAAAGGAGCTGAAAGCTGCCACTTTCAAGGAGCGGCACTCTAACCCAGACGTTTAGAAGAAATCCCACTAAACCCTACGACGAACCATCAAACAGGCAAAGCGTCAATACAGGACTAAGATTGAATCCTACTCACCGGCGCCAACGCTCATCGGATGTGGCAGGGCTTGCAAACTATTACAGACTAATAGGGAAGCACAGCCGCGAGCTGCCCAGTGACACGAGCCTACCAGACGAGCTAAATGACTATGGGCACTTCGAGGCAAGCAACACTGAAGCATGCATGAGAGCACCAGCTGTTCCGGACGACTGTGTGATCACCCTCTCCGTAGCCGATGTGAGTAAGACCTTTAAACAGGTCAACATTCACAAGGCTGCATGGCCAGACAGATTACCAAGAATTGTACTCCGAGCATTTGCTGACCAACTGACAAGTGTTTTCACAGACATTTTCAACCTCTCTTTGACCGAGTCTGTAATACCAACATGTTTCAAGCAGACCACGATAGTCCCTGTGCCCAAGAACACCAAGGTAACCTGCCTAAATGACTACCAACGCGTAGCACTTACATCTGTAGCCATTTATCCCGAAACCCTAGACCCACTCCAATTTGCACACCGCCCCACAGATGAGAGAATCTCTATTGCACCTGGACAAAAGGAAACGCTTTACGTAAAAAATGCTATTCATTGACTACAGCTCAGCGTTCATTGCCATAGTGCCCTCATAGCTCATCACTAAGCTAAGGACCCTGGGACTAAACACCTACCACTGCAACTGGATCCTGGACTTCCTGACGGGCCACCCTCAGGTGGTAAGTGTAGATAACACATCTGCCACGCTGATCCTCAACTCAGGGGTGCATGCTTAGTCGCCTCCTGTTCACCCATGGCTGCATGGCCAAGTACGATCCCAACACCACCATCAAGTTTTCAGATGACGCAACAGTGGTAGGCCTGATCACCGACAACGATCAGACAGCCTATAGGCTGGTCGCCTAGTGGTTAGAGCATTGGACTAGTAACCAAAAGGTTGCAAGATCGAATCCCCGAGCTGACAAGGTGTAAATCTGTCATTCTGCCCCTGAACAGGGCAGTTAACCCACTGTTCCTAGGCCGTCATTGAAAAATAAGAATTTGTTCTTAACTGACTTGCCTAGTTAAATGAAGGTAAAATAAATGGGGAGGAGGCAGTGTGGTTTCAGGATAACCTCTCCCTCAACGTGATCAAGACAAAGGAGATGATCGTGGACTACAGGAAAATGAGGGCCGAACACGCCCCCATTCTCATCGACGGGGCTGTAGTGGAGCAGGTTGAGAGCTTTGAGTTAATTGGTGTCCACATCACCAACAAACGATCATGGTCCAAACACACCAAGACAGTCGTGAAGAGGGCACGCCGAAGCCTATTTCCCCTTAGGAGACTGAAAAGATTTGGCATGGGTCCTCAGATCCTCTTAGTTCTACAGCCACACCATCGAGAGCATCTGGTTGCATCACCGCCTGGAATGGCAACTGCTCGACCTGACCGCAAGGCACAACAGAGTGTGTACGGCCCAGTACATCACCGGGGCCAAGCTTCCTGCCATCCAGGACCTCTATACCAGGCGGTGTCAGAGAATATCCCTTAAAATTGCCAAAGACTCCAGCCACCCTAGTCATACTGTTCTCTCTGCTACCGCACTGCAAGCGGTAACCGAGCGCCAAGTCTAGGTCCAAAAGGCTTCTTAATAACAGCTTCTACCCCCAAACCATAAGACTCCTGAAAAGCTAAACAAATGGCTACCCGGACTATTTGTATTGACACCCCCACACACACACACATTTTGTACGGTGCTGCTACTGTTTTATCTATGCATAGTCACTTTACATCTACCTACATGTATATATTACCTCGACTAACCTGTCCCCCCGCACATTGACTCTGTACTGGTGGTACTCCCTGTGTATATAGCCTCAATACTGTTATTTTATTGTTGCTCTTTAATTCTTTGGGGTAAATACTTAAATGCATGTTGTCTTTAACTGCATTGTTGGTTAAGGGCTTATAAGTAAGCATTTCGCCCTCCACCTGTTGTATTCAGCGCATGTGACAAAATTGGATTTGATCTGTTTGTATCTGCCAATATACTGGCAGCCCAGTATCCAGACGACCTGTCCCCAGAGCTTCCTATACAGTTAATCTTTTCTGTAACGTGTTGAGCCCGGCTTTAAGGAGAATGAGAGGCTAAATTAAAAATGTTAAAGAACTACAACTCCCTTCTGTCTAGTTTCCCCTGATGTTGCTATGGCAATCAAGCTCTTTAAAAAAAAAAAAAAATTACCATCCCTGTAACTGTCATTTCTGCGACAAGATCTTTTTCTAAACTAAAACTCAAAGAACTACAGTGCCTTGCGAAAGTATTCGGCCCCCTTGAACTTTGCGACCTTTTGCCACATTTCAGGCTTCAAACATAAAGATAAAACTGTATTTGTTTGTGAAGAATCAACAACAAGTGGGACACAATCATGAAGTGGAACAACATTTATTGGATATTTCAAACTTTTTTTAACAAATCAAAAACTGAAAAATTGGGCGTGCAAAATTATTCAGCCCCCTTAAGTTAATACTTTGTAGCGCCACCTTTTGCTGCGATTACAGCTGTACGTCGCTTAAATATGTCTCTATCAGTTTTGCACATCGAGAGACTGAAATTTCTTCCCATTCCTCCTTGCAAAACAGCTCGAGCTCAGTGAGGTTGGATGGAGAGCATTTGTGAATAGCAGTTTTCAGTTCTTTCCACAGATTCTCGATTGGATTCAGGTCTGGACTTTGACTTGGCCATTCTAACACCTGGATATGTTTATTTTTGAACCATTCCATTGTAGATTTTGCTTTATGTTTTGGATCATTGTTTTGTTGGAAGACAAATCTCCGTCCCAGTCTCAGGTCTTTTGCAGACTCCATCAGGTTTTCTTCCAGAATGGTCCTGTATTTGGCTCCATCCATCTTCTCATCAATTTTAACCATCTTCCCTGTCCCTGCTGAAGAAAAGCAGGCCCAAACCATGATGCTGCCACCACCATGTTTGACAGTGGGGATGGTATGTTCAGGGTGATGAGCTGCATCTCTGATCAGTCTTCTCCTTGTATGAGCTGAAAGTTTAGAGGGACGGCCAGGTCTTGGTAGATTTGCAGTGGTCTGATACTCCTTCCATTTCAATATTATCGCTTACACAGTGATCCTTGGGATGTTTAAAGCTTGGGAAATCTTTTTGTATCCAAATCCGGCTTTAAACTTCTTCACAACAGTATCTCGGACCTGCCTGGTGTGTTCCTTGTTCTTCATGATGCTCTCTGCACTTTTAACGGACCTCTGAGACTATCACAGTGCAGGTGCATTTATACGGAGACTTGATTACACACAGGTGGTTTGTATTTATCATCATTAGTCATTTAGGTCAACATTGGATCATTCAGAGATCCTCACTGAACTTCTGGAGAGAGTTGGCTGCACTGAAAGTAAAGGGGCTGAATAATTTTGCACGCCCAATTTTTCAGTTTTTGATTTGTTAAAAAAGTTTGAAATATCCAATAAATGTTGTTCCACTTCATGATTGTGTCCCACTTGTTGTTGATTCTTCACAAACAAATACAGTTTTATATCTTTATGTTTGAAGCCTGAAATGTGGCAAAAGGTCGCAAAGTTCAAGGGGGCCGAATACTTTCGCAAGGCACTGTACCTAAGAACCATTAGGTTCTCGGTCTGATATGTGATTTTAAACACCTGAGTAAGCTCCACTGGCTGTGAGGGTGTCCGGTACGCCAGCGCTAGTATCAACACCTTACCATCTCCATGTGGTTTCACAGGTACACCCTCCAGGTGCAGTTTCCCAGAATGAAAGTTAAACGTGGTTATATAAGTCTGTGGTTGAAGTAAGTACTTATTGTAGCTGTTATCTGCCAAAGAGGAAGAGAGAGAGAAAAAAAAAAAAGCTTAGCTCTAACAATAGCTGAGTGGTTAAAAATGGATCTTATCTACAGTATGTTTATTGTTACTGTACTTACAACAGGCTGGAAGCCTTCCAATAATCACACCGCACTTTCCTATTCAAAAGGTTATCGCCTGAAGTTTGTGTGTGCATGCTTGTATTGTACCGTTCTTTGCATCTGTGTGTCCTAACCATGCTTGTACAGGCTGCCCCCTAGTGGACCTTCCTAGGACCACTGGGAAAGCTGTACTATGATACAGTGGAGTGTGTTGAGCTTGGAAATGGCATGAAACAACATCTTTCTCTTACCTCACCGATGTCTGTGTTCATCACATTCCTCTAATAGACATAGATGACAAATCTGTAATTATTTTTGTGCAACATTGATGCTTTTTATTAATAAAAGGTATTTCAGATGAAAGTGGTCTGAGTGTTTCTGTGTTTTCTCTTGTCCCTCTCTTACACACTGAGCAGGAGGCAGACAGCGGCCAGTACCCACTTGGCAGGCTTCTCCTTGGTCTTGAGGTTGAAGGTCCAGATGAAGGTGGGACCCCTCATGCGGGTCTTGTAGACGGGACACTCATACACGTTCTTGGTCTCCTGTCGGTCCACCGGTACCGCCTTGATGAAGATCACCGGCATGTTGGGGGTCAGCTCCTTCAGACGAGCATCCGCTATCACCCCTGTCTGTGTGTCCCAGCGTGCCCCTGTACATACACAACCAGACACACATACCTACTGTAAAAAGTTTAACTCTAAACATATAAAAACATCTCTCCACAATGAGACTGTATGGTTGTGTATATCTACAGTACTGTACAAATGAACCACTTATTAATGCCTGAGAAATAGCAGTGTTTTTGTGGTGGAAACTAGTTGTGTTTTCCATTAACTACAAACATTAATATGCTGAGTACATGTTGTCAGCAGGAGGAACGTTACTACAGGATGTTTTGTACATTCCATATCCATTAGTTTTGTATTGACAGTGGAATCTGGTACATGATGAGAGTAGTGTGTGTGGGTCTGAAGGTGAATACACAAACTGTGTGTGGACAGCCTGCTATCTGTGGAGTTTTGAGATCCCTGGAGGAACCTTAAGAACAGTTGCGAGGAGAACTGATCTAGCAGTGTTTACTATGGTATTCTAACCAGCTCATCCAGTGAGTCATCCCAGGAACTGAACTTGAAAGTAAGTTGGAATAGTAGAATGCACAAGGTGCAATTTAGAAATTGGGTAGTGCATCAGTTCCTCTTGTCATATCAGTCCTTCCATATATTAGACAGCTATTTATTCAGAAATGTCCAGCTCAACTAGCCCATGTTAGCTAATGTTTTTTTGCCCATAGATTTTATTGTAATGTTTGGGAACTCCTGTGCTAAACAGCTCATACAGTGAGGCACCCCAGAAACTGAACTGGGCACTGTGTGTGGATGGATGACTCTGTAACCTAAAAGATCATTATGATTTTTTTTTTTTTTTTATGGTTTAAAGGTTTGACTGCACCTGTGTTATTGACTGACTTCATCTCCAGGAGATGGATGCTAATGGATAAAATTGCCTCGTGTTATACAGTGTATCACTTTGGAGATTAAAAAAAAAAATCAGGCATGGCATTTTTGTGTGTGTGTGTGTTTTACTACATAGGGAACAGGATGCCATTTTTAGAATGCAACCAAGATAACCCGTACCCTCCATGTAGAGTCCGTAGACGTAGGCCCCCTCCCTGGGTGGACTGGTCATGTCCTCGCGGTTCTTCTTAGTCACCTCTACAGACAGACACATCCTGTCCAGAGGCCACTCGTTCTTCCTGGCCATGGACTGCATGATAGCTGTCAGGAACGACTGGGGGTTGAAGAACCCTGCCAGCCACACCGTGGTGGGGAGAGCGAAGTCTGCTGTCCATGACTCCAATTCCTACACAGACAAAAGCGATCAGCACAGTATGTATGGACAGAATTTTCAATACGATCGCATGTTATCGATAATGCGTCTTTCGAATACAATGTTCGCGGAGATCTCATTCTCGGTAAACGCTACGTCGGCTCAAATGAAAATTACCTGGCTTTAAAGGGGAGCTGAACTTCCTGATTTAGCATCTGTTCAGTTCTCATTAGGAAATGCGACAGAACATCTGGGTTTTGGAGCTGTGCTTTGATGTGTTTGTTCGAATGCGTGAAGCGTCTGTACTTTAACTCTGTCAAAACCATACAGTCACTCACCCTTCTAGTTAACTTGAAACAGTAACCAGGTTTTGTATCGAAGTCGCCTAGACTAGCAAGCAAGCTAGCCGACTTCTTTCGCCCAATTTAGCTTCAGCCGGCCTGTGTGCGACCGTGGCAAAGTTGGTTTGACTTAGGCTATCCAAACTTTGGGGCTAGTTAGGGAACGTCCAATAAATTACACAATGTAAATGGAACAATATTTTCATGTTGTACACCTAGTTGTCTCATTAAATTCTTTCAATATTAGTATGATTTTCTACAATTTTAAATTTGGTTTGCGGTTAAGTCATTGAAATTTTGAGCTATTGACATTTTAAAAAATATTGTCCCGTGTACATTGTGTAATCCCCATAGGGATATATGTCAAACCATATTGACCATAGGCATTACAATTGGGTTGCGTGCAGATGCGCTCTGAATTTGATTAATTGGGTGCTGTGGGCAGGTTTGAAATAAACCCAACCAGGATTCTCCCCAAAGAATGTAAGAGGGGGGCTGTGCACTGTAGAAGAAAAAATTAATAATATATATATATATCATACAAGGCCAGTTTTTCCTCTAGATAGCAGAAAATGGCAAATCTGAGTCCAAAGGGCGGAAGCACTGCCCTCTCCGGGACTCTCCCCGCCAACGTACTCAGCAGCACCACCTTTTTAAAAATCCTGGGGAGAACCCTGCCAACCCAAGGAAAACTGTTACGGTACCCTTCATTCTGTGACATACAAGTTTTTCCAAATTCTCTCGCAAATCTCAGTTTTGGACGAGACTGACTTTATGACCAATTATCATATTTCCACTGTGTAGTACATTTTGACAATAATAAATGTTTGCCTCATCACGCAGTTGGGGGGAATTCTGACCTGAGTTAAGCACATGTAAATGGAACGCAATTCACTTTTTTTATGCACTTTTCTCTCTGCATATACACAGTGTACAAAACATGATTTTTCCATGAGACTGACCAGGTGAAAGCTATGATCCCATATTGATGTCACATCTATCAGTTTAGATGAAGAGACAGGTTAAAGAATGTGTAAGCCTGGAGGCAATTGCGATATGGATTGTGTATGGGCATGACAAAAGATTTAAGTGCCTTTTGAACGGGGTATGGTAGTACAGTTGAAGTCGGAAGTTTACATACACTTAGGTTGGAGTCATTAAAACTCCACAAATATCTTGTTAACAAACTATAGTTTTGGCAAGTCGGTTAGGACATCTACTTTGCATGACACAAGTCATTTTTCCAACAATTGTTTAGACAGATTATTTCACTTATAATTCACTGTATCACAATTCCAGTGGGTCAGAAGTTTACATACACTAAGTTGATTGTGCCTTTTAAACAGCTTGGAAAATTCCAGAAAATGATGTCATGGCTTTAGAAGCTTCTGATAGGCTAATTGACATTTGAGTCAATTGGAGGTGAACCTGTGGATGTATTTCAAGGACTACCTTCAAACGCAGTGTCTCTTTGCTTGAGATCATGGGAAAAGTCAAAAGAAATCAGCCAAGACATCAGAAAAAATCTGTTCATCCTTGGGAGCAATTTCCAAACGCCTGAAGGTACCACGTTCATCTGTACAAACAATTAGTACACAAGTATAAACACCATGGGACCACGCAGCCGTCATACCACTCAGAAAGGAGATGCGTTCTGTCTCCTAGAGATGAACGTACTTTGGAACGAAAAGTGCAAATCAATCCCAGAACAGCAGAAAAGGACCTTGTGAAGATGCTGGAGGAAACGGGTACAAAAGTATCTATATCCACAGTAAAACAAGTCCTATATCAACATAACCTGAAAGGCCGCTTAGCAAGGAAGAATCCACTGCTCCAAAACCGCCATTAAAAAAAAAGCCAGACTACGGTTTGCAACTGCACATGGGGACAAAGATCGTACTTTTTAATGTCCTCTGGTCTGATGAAACAACAAAAATAGAACTGTTTGGCCATAATAACCATCGTTATATTTGGAGGAAAAAGGGAGATGCTTGCAAGCCGAAGAAAACCATCCCGACCGTGAAGCGTGGCAGCATCATGTTGTGGAGGTGCTTTGCTGCAGGAGGGACTGGTGTACTTCCCAAAATAGATCATCATGAGGAAGCGAAATTGTTAATATATTGAAGAAACATCTCAAGACATTCTGGAAGTTAAAGCTTTGGTTGCAAATGGGTCTTCCAAATGGACAATGACCCCAAGCATACTTCCAAAGTTGTGGCAAAATGGCTCAAGGACAACAAAGTCAAGGTGTTTGAGTGGCCATCGGAAAGCCCTGACCTCAATCCCATAGAAAATTTGTGGGCCAAACTGAAAAAGTGTGTGCGAGCAAGGAGGCCTACAGACCTGACTCGGTTACATCAGCTCTGTCAGGAGGAATGGGCCAAAATTCACCCAACTTATTGTGGGAAGCTTGTGGAAGGCTAACCGAAATGTTTTACTCAAGTTAAACAATTTAAAGGCAATGCTACCAAATACTAATTGAGTGCATGTACACTTGAGACACACTGGGAATTCATTCTTAAAATAAAGTGGTGATCCTAACTAACCTAAAACAGGCATTTTTGTTTTATTAGGATTAAATGTCAGGAATTGTGAAACAGTTTAAATGTATTTGGCTGAAGTGTATGTCAACTTCTGACTTCAACTTTAGGTGCCAGGTGCAGCAGTTTGTGTCAAGAACTGCAACACTGCTTGGTTTTTCATCCTCAACAGTTTCTCATGTGTCAAGCATGGTCCACCACCAAAAGGACATCCTGACAACTTGACACAACTGTCAACATGGGCCAGCATCCCTGTGGAATGCTTTCGATACCTTGTAGAGTCCATGGCCCGATGAATTGAGGCTGTTCTGAGGGCAAAAATGTCTCCTGATCAGAGAGTATATTATGGTGTTGTACCTTGATCCTGAGCAGCAGGTCGGCATACCAACCCCCCAGGCCCTGCAGGGAGGGGTAGGCGAGCTTGGTCCAGGACTCTGGCACCGTGTCCAGGAACAGAGCGTTACCCAGCTCCTCCATGTCGGTTGTGATTGTCAACTCACCCTACAGACACAGAGACGGACAGACAAGACAATGTCCCACCTGAGCTGCACACAGTATCCCCCGGGACTGCCTTGCAGAAATATCAGCCCACAGAGAGAAGCAGGAGATTGGTTGATGACCACTACTCTATAAAGTTCAATCAATTGATCTCCAAGGCATTTCTTTTCCATTTTAAAAATGTATTTAAAAATCCTTGTTCCTTCTGGCTGTTGGCGGTAGGTGCACCTGATATAGCTGCCCTGCGCACCAGGTAGGCGAACTGTTGCCATTTCATTTGTCTGAAGGTACACACTCTGCCTTCCCGGCGGGCCCAGTGAGCAAATCAAGTGTACTATAGGCCTAGTGCTGGCCAATCGGATTGCTCAGACTACCGTGTCTGTAGTAAGTAGCAGGCATAAAATAACTTTCACTCTCCGTTCATTGGAGTAAAAACATGAATTTGTGCATGAGGCAGAAATAGTGCAGTGTGATGGGTTCTGACTTCTAAACTTGTAATATTGTTAATCATCAGGTATCCTATGGAAAGGAGAAGAGCCACAGTCTGCTTGTTACACCAGAAGTTAAATGGTTTTCTGTAGGAGGAATGTATATGAGGGAGTCAATTAAGGTTGGATATGAGCCAGGGGCTTGGAATGTTACTAAGTAAGGGAAAGGCACTGATAAAGGTGGAGAGCTGTGGATTAGTGAGGAATAGGGGCCGAGGTCAGGTCACAGTAATGGAGAAGGAACAGATTATTACCCACATCACTTAACTTCCTGCCTAGCAATACATATGTAATGTTTAGAGGGAAGGAGGAGACCACCTAAATTGGGGTATATATACTTGTGCTGGTGGGAACATGTATTTGTCTGTTGTGCTGGTGGGAACATGTCTGACACATTGGGTGAATAAACTTGGTTTTAGCTTTTCATAGTTGTCCTTCAGTTTTTAGAACCTAACAGATGCTATACATATTTTGCCATCAGCTGGAAGATGGTGTTCCTTTATGGTCAGTGTCAGTTGAGGAAAGAGAGCGCATAGGGGTGTTAAGAGGCAGACCCTCAGTCTGCTGCTCTCTCCCTCCACTGAGACTGACCATCAGATGCAGGCACCATCAGCCCAATAAAATAAAAATTATTTAAATGTATGCTCACTCAGCTATGCCTCACAATACAACAACGAATCTATTACCGGTATGATCATATAGCCTACCTCAAAATTTGAAACAACAATGCATTGGCAGGGTAATTCAAACAAAACTAATATGCGGTGATAATGTATTGGGCCTATAGCTTACTGCACAAACCTCATTGATACAGTACTGTTTTTAATTGGTTAATGTTGCATAGGCTTAAAAATCTAAGCGGTAGATCTCTGCTTGCATTTTGACTCAGTGATTTTGACTCGGAAAAGGTTGACTACTGTTCTAGAGTTTTCCCTGTTAACACTATCAATGTTTCCCTTTACTGTGGCAATTGTGATCGAATCAACGCAATATTAGCCACTTTCAATGCGAGATTTTGTTGTAGGCAGAACGCATCGGAGTAAGATTCTATTGCATTGGCACGCATTACTCAGCCCGTACTCTACACAGACTGGTGTGGCATAAACAATCAGAGCTGCAGTAGGGCTACTGTATATACAAATAGACCATTGACATATACATGGATGGATCTGTGTCATTTACTTTGAACTGGACTTTATTTACAGTACGAGTGATCGTGAGTAGATGCGCTTGTTTTGAGATGAAAGCGAGAGATGCACATTTTGTTCTTATCCTTTGCTAGTTAGTGAGTTATTAGCCCAGTTATAGATCATTTGTAGTCAGCAAGGGGGCAGTGATTGCTTCCCACAAGAACACAAAACATGTACATTTCTAGATATCTTTGAAAAGCGAGTCCGGTAAAGAGCTTTTTTTTGTCTTAAAGGAGCAGTGTTGTTTTGAGACAGCTTATTCAAGCCTAAGTAGCCAATAGGCAGAGGGTAGCATAATTTGTCTGATTATCTGTAATAATGTTATGAGAATAATAAAGCATTGTATTTTGTAAAGTGGTTTCTTGCATCAAACACAACAGCATTTTCAGTCACCTCCTTGTCTGAAGGACCGGTAGATAAACAGGTTAATGTAAAGCCCTGCATGTTTTTTTCAAAAGACTCTTGGAATGTAGGCCTACATTGAACACCACACATTGGCTACTACTGTAGGCTGAATGATAGGACAGAAATGTTCCATGTTAAAATGTTATGGGATGTATTTTCTCCATTGTTTTTGATGGTAAGCCACTGGTAGGCCTACATTATGATCAAATAGCCACAGTAGCCTACTTGACCACTGTTAAAACTGTAACTTAAAGTGGGTACAGCCTCGGTGTTCACTGTAAACGTGCGCTGGAAGTATTTTCACAACGTTCAAGTTGGCGCTCAGGAGACCTGAAATTTGCTCAGTGCTGGAAAGAATTTGCGGGAACATTGGTCACACCATTCGCTGTACATTCGTTTCAGTTTGACTACAGACAACCACTGTGATGTCATGTCACACACATACACACTCTGTCTCCCGTACCTTGAGTCCGAGGTTGAGCTCTTTGAGAGAGCGCGTGATCTCCTTGGTGAGGAAGTTCATCCTCTCACACTCCTGGAAGGCCACGATTATGTAGGGAGTTCTCTCCTCCACCTTGGCCATTATCTCTATCATGTTGAAACCATCTGGCAGCTTCTCCAGGATCTCATCCAGGATGCCCTTCACCTTTAGGGGAAAACACAGGCAAACACAGTGGCATACACACACAGGTCAGGACTCTAGTGGGGGTTAATTAAAGGCTCTGAGGTGTGGTGATAGTGTTTTTCATACCTTCTCCTCTCTGGACACCCCTCCTCCCCCAGCTGCGTCTGACTCTTTGGGCTGCATCTCCAGCACGGTGCGGAACAGCTTCTCTGAGGTGATGGTGAGGAAGCCAATCTCAGCGTTGGGGTGGAGGCCGTACAAGTAGGGGCTCTCTGGAGGCAGCACCTCATCTATGTACATATGGTAGCCCTGGACACACACACTGAGGGTTACTGATAGGTAACAATATTTTTAGTTTAAGGGTGTTGTCGTGTGTGTGTTCCAAACCTTGTAGTCAGAGTTGGGTGGTACAGGGAAGCTGGGTGCGAGGTACAGCTCTCCCTCCAGCATCTCAGGTCTGACATACTCCTCCAGATAGGTACGACACAACTTCCTGTCCCAGTCATCTGTGATGTGGCCACCGTACATGATCTCCCCAAACAGATAGCGCAGGTCGTCCCACGGCACCTGGAGAGAGGGAGGTGGGGTGAGAGAATGGAGGGAGAGAATGGATGGAGAAAGAAGGGGGAGAGAGAGAGAGTGGGGTCAGACACACACTACAAGCATCGCCACCAATGTGCCCTGCTGCACAGAAACCAACCAAAATCAACTTATTTGATTAGAATGAATGCGCACGTCAGCCATCGAGCATTGAACCTCAGCGATTCTTGAGCTTGGACGCTGACATTGTACACGATACAATGCAAACAGTATAGCAGCTTTCATTGATTTTAAAGGAAGCAGTCCCTCAATGGCTGATGGCTGTTGTGCAGCAGGGCCATAAAGCTCTAGGCTGATTGAGAGATGGTGATGTCAGTCACACGTTCATTCACCTTGGAGTTGGCCTCCAGGTAGTTAGTGATGTCTCTCTCACTCACTCACCTTGGAGTTGGCCTCCAGGTAGTTGTAGAGGACGTTGACAGAGATGGTGAGGTCTCCGTTGTTGAAGGGGTAAGATCTGTTCCAGCCCTGAGCTCCAAACTTCCTCCTCTCAGCCACCACAGCGTGGAAGTAGCACAATGCAAACAGAATCACCTTGAACTCTGACTCTTTAGAGCACATTTCCAGAGTGTCCTAACACACACGTAGAGATAAGGAAGAGATTACATTCAATTCAAATTCAATTTAAGTGTGTGCATGTACTGTACACTGAGTACACCAAACATTAGGAACACCTTCCTAATATTGAGTTGCACCCCCTAGGGATGCTGGCCCATGTTGACTCCAATGCTTCCCACAGTTGTGTCAAGTTGGCTCGATGTCCTTTGGTCCTGGTGGACCATTCTTTAAAAAAAAAAATTTACCCCCTTTTTTCTCCCCAATTTCGTGGTATCCAATTGTTAGTAGCTACTATCTTGTCTCACCGCTACAACTCCTGTACGGGCTCGGGAGAGACGAAGGTTGAAAGTCATGCGTCCTCCGATACACAACCCAACCAAGCCGCACTGCTTCTTAACACAGCGCGCATCCAACCCGGGCGCGATGAGACAAGGATATCCCTACCGGCCAATCCCTCCCTAACCTGGACGACGTTATGCCAATTGTGCGTTGCCCCACGGACCTCCCGGTCGCGGCCATGTTGAGCATGAAAAACCCAGCAGCGTTGCAGTTCTTGACACAAACCGGTGCGCCTGGCACCTACTACCATACTCCGTTCAAAGGCACATAAATCTTTTGTCTTGCCCATTCACCCTCTGAATGGCACACATGTCTCAAGGCTTAAAAATCCTTCTTTAACCTGTCTCCTCCGCTTCATCTACACTGATTGAAGTGGATTTAACAAGTGGCATCAATAAGGGATCCTAGCTTTCACTTGGATTCACCTGGTCAGTCGGTCATGGAAAGAGCATGTTTTGTAAACTCAGTGTATAAGCATAGTTGTCTCTGTTTCAGCACCAACTGGCAAAAATACTCTGATCTGATAGATTATTTAGGCACATTTTAGGGTTAGGAAAGTATGCATGAATCATTTAAAACAGGTTTGAAGAGCCTTTACGCATTCTTAATGTTTTGTAAAGTCAGTGTTTGTGTGTGAGCGTACATATGTGTTACCTGGTTGAAGAGATACAGGGCCTTGTGCAGGTTAGCTTGCATGCCGGTGGGCGGTTCGTTGGTGATCTTAATGCCATTCTCCAGCAGGCCCTGGGGGATGTAGTGCGACTCTGGCGTAGGCGAAGGCTCAGCTGACATGTACACGCGATAGTCATCATGGCTACCTATGCTGTAGCGCTCCACTAGTTTATCCAGGCTGCCCAGCCACTTGGCCACCAGGTGGATGTTCTACAAAGGGGAGGGTTTATTATTGAATACCTGGCGAGTAGTCTATATACACGGAACAAAAAATATAAACTGAACATTCAGAAATTTCAAAGATTTTACAGAGTTTGCGTTTATGTACAGAAATCAGTCAATTCAAATAAATTCATTAGGCCCTTGTCTATGGATTTCACATGACTGGGAAAACCGATATGCATCTTCTGGTCACAGATACCTTAAAAAAAGGTAGGGGCGTGGATCAGAATACCAGTCAGTATCTCCTTCGCATAGAGTTGATCAGGCTGTTGATTGTGGCCTGTGGAAAGTTGTCCCACTCCTTTTCAATGACTGTGCGAAGTTGCTGGATATTGTTGGGAACTGCAACAAATAGTCGATCCAGAGCATCCCAAACATGCTCAATGGATGACATGTCTGTTGAGTATGCAGGCCATGGAAGAACTGGGACATTTTCAGCCACCAGGAAGTGCGTACAGATCCTTGCGACATGGAGCCGTGCATTATCATGCAGAAACGTGAGGTGATGGCGGCGGAAGAATGGCCCGACAATGGGCCTCAGGATCTTGTCACGGTATCTCTGTGCATTCAAATTGCCATTGATAAAATGCAATTGTGTTTGTTGTCCATAGCTTTTGACTGCCCATACCATAACCCCACTGCCACCATGGGGCACTCTGTTCACAACGTTGACATCAGAAAATCACTCGCACACACGACGCCACACACACACTGTCTGCCATCAGCCCGGTACAGTTGAAACCAGGATTCATCTGTAAAGAGCACAGTCAGGTAAAGACCTTGGTGAGGACGACGAGCATGCAGATGAGCCTCCCTGAGATGGTTTCTGACAGTTTGTGTAGAAATTCTTCAGTTGTGAAAACCCACAGTTTCATCAGCTGTCCAGTGGCTGGTCTCAGATGTGGAGGTCCAGGGCTGGCGTGGTTACACATGGTCTGCGGTTGTAAGGCCAGTTGGACGTACTGCCAAATTCTCTAAAACAACGTTGGAGACGGCTTAAGGTAGAGAAATGAACATTCAATTCTCTGGCAACAGCTCTCGTAGACTTTCTGCAGTCAGCATGCCAATTGCAATCCCTCAAAGCTTGAGACCGCTGTGGCATTGTGTTGTGTGACAAAACTGCACATTTTAGTGGCCTTTTGTTGTACTCAGCACAAGGTGCACCTGTGTAATGATCATGCTCTTTAATCAGCTTCTTGATATGCCACACCTGTCAGGTGGATGGATTATCTTGGAAAAGGAGAAATGCTTACTAACAGGGATGTAAACATATTTGTCCACATAATTTGAGAGAAATAAGCTTTTTGTGCGTATCGAACATTATCAGGGATCTTTAATTTCAGCTCATGAAACATGGGACCAAAACTTTATATGTTGCGTTTAGATTTTTGCTCATTGTAGTTCGTCTACAACTAGTTTATATGAGGTTACAATTGCAGTTTAATAACAACCAGAGCCATATAAAGCAACAGGCAAAATCAAATCAAAATCAAATCAAATTTTATTTGTCACATACACATGGTTAGCAGATGTTAATGCGAGTGTAGCGAAATGCTTGTGCTTCTAGTTCCGACAATGCAGTAATAACGAACAAGTAATCTAACTAACAATTCCAAAAAACTACTGTCTTATACACAGTGTAAGGGGATAAAGAATATGTACATAAGGATATATGAATGAGTGATGGTACAGAGCAGCATAGGCAAGATACAGTAGATGATATCGAGTACAGTATATACATATGAGATGTGTATGTAAACCAAGTGGCATAGTTAAAGTGGCTAGTGATACATGTATTACATAAGGATGCAGTCGATGATATAGAGTACAGTATCTACGTATGCATATGAGATGAATAATGTAGGGTAAGTAACATTATATAAGGTAGCATTGTTTATTTATTATTTATTTGTTTCTGTCGGCGCGATGCGTGGAGAAACCCGCTGGCTGCACCGCTTCGGATAGCGTCTCTCCAGTTAGCCATGTTTCCGTGAAGCAGAGAACGTTACAGTCTCTGATGTCCCTCTGGAATGCTACCCTTGCTCGGATTTCATCAACCTTGTTGTCAAGAGACTGGACATTGGCAAGAAGAATGCTAGGGAGTGGTGCACGGTGTGCCCGTCTCCGGAGTCTGACCAGAAGACCGCTTCGTTTTCCTCTTTTTCTGAGTCGTTTTTTTGGGTCGCTGCATGTAATCCACTCTGTAGCACTGGTTGTAAGGCAGAACACAGGATCCGCATCGCGAAAAACATATTCTTGGTCGTACTGATGGTGAGTTGACGCTGATCTTATATTCAGTAGTTCTTCTCGGCTGTATGTAATGAAACCTAAGACGACCTGGGGTACTAGTGTAAGAAATAACACGTAAAAAAACAAAAAACTGCATAGTTTCCTAGGAACGCGAAGTAGAATGAAAAATATCCTTCACAAAATATTCCATGACAATGTATCCCAAATGCGTCCCAAATGGCACCCGTATTATAGGACCCTATCAAATCTGCCATGCGGAGAACGCAGACAGAATCATGGAATTCAGACATTAAAACGGGAATTCAACAATATTCAAAAATGTATTGAACTTAGTAGGAAATCAACTAAATATATTGAATTTATTAGAAAATGTATGAATTTGCCCAAGATTATCATAAGAGATTAACAAAATGCATCATTGATTCCTATTTTCCTTCAACTTTCTGAATAGGCAATGCAGGAATGCCCCTCTCTGTGTTACACTGTCACACCGAGAAGACTGAACGACTGCTAGTCTTTAAGTAAACTGCGGTGTCTTAATCCAATAATACACAGGAAGCCTGGCCAACCCTAGCTGTAAGCAAGAGTGTCGGATCTGCTGGCTAGTAGCCTTTAGTGATGATGCCAATGATAACCTTCAACAATTAAATGTTAACTACAGAGTAGTCTATGTGGACCTGACAGAACAATATTATGATTATTTGCATCAATGCAGTGGCGATTTGTTTATCAAACTCTGCAATCACATGTGCACTACAGAAACACCACTAACCAAACAAGTAACTTGCTGGTGCACACTTGAATTAAAGGGCATCAACATCCAAAAATGAACATTTCTTAGATTTTTCCCAAACCTCAAAAGAGGTCTCCTGATGTGGTTTAAGTATGGTTGTGGACTTAGAACAGACAATGTTGTTGTTTTTCTATTAAACAAGTGTGATTTTGAGAGTGAAAACCTGAAAAAACTAAATGGAGAAAATGGAATTTGGGGGAAAAAATGTATGGAATTAGGCAAAAAATAAAACATTTACATAAGAACCTACTATTCTCCGGCCTATATACAGTGGGGCAAAAAAGTATTTAGTCAGCCACCAATTGTGCAAGTTCTCCCACTTAAAAATATGAGAGAGGCCTGTAATTTTCATCATAGGTACACTTCAACTATGACAGACAAAATGAGAAAAAAAATCCAGAAAATCACATTGTAGGATTTTTTATGAATTTATTTGCAAATTATGGTGGAAAATAAGTATTTGGTCACCTACAAACAAGCAAGATTTCTGGCTCTCACAGACCTGTAACTTCTTCTTTAAGAGGCTCCTCTGTCCTCCACTCGTTACCTGTATTAATGGCACCTGTTTGAACTTGTTACCAGTATAAAAGACACCTGTCCACAACCTCAAACAGTCACACTCCAAACTCCACTATGGCCAAGACCAAAGAGCTGTCAAAGGACACCAGAAACAAAATTGTAGACCTGCTCCAGGCTGGGAATGAATCTGCAGTAGGTAAGCAGCTTGGTTTGAAGAAATCAACAGTGGGAGCAATTATTAGGAAATGGAAGACATACAAGACCACTGATAATCTCCCTTGATTTGGGGATCCACGCAAGATCTCACCCCGAGGGGTCAAAATGATCACAAGAACGGTGAGCAAAAATCCCAGAACCACACGGGGGGACCTAGTGAATGACCTGCAGAGAGCTGGGACCAAAGTAACAAAGCCTACCATCAGTAACACACTACGCTGCCAGGGCCTCAAATCCTGCAGTGCCAGAGAGCATTTGGATGATCCAGAAGAAGATTGGGAGAATGTCATATGGTCAGATGAAACCAAAATAGAACTTTTTGGTAAAAACTCAAATTGTCGTGTTTGGAGGACAAAGAATGCTGAGTTGCATCCAAAGAACACCATACCTACTGTGAAGCATGGGGGTGGAAACATCATAACTTTGGGGCTGTTTTTCTGCAAAGGGACCAGGACGACTGATCCGTGTAAAGGAAAGAATGAATGGGGCCATGTATCGTGAGATTTTGAGTGAAAACCTCCTTCCATCAGCAAGGGCATTGAAGATGAAACGTGGCTGGGTCTTTCAGCATGACAATGATCCCAAACACACCGCCCGGGCAACGAAGGAGTGGCTTCGTAAGAAGCATTTCAAGGTCCTGGAGTGGCCTAGCCAGTCTCCAGATCTCAACCCCATAGAAAATCTTTGGAGGGAGTTGAAAGTCTGTGTTGCCCAACAACAGCCCCAAAACATCACTGCTCTAGAGGAGATCTGCATGGAGGAATGGGCCAAAATACCAGCAACAGTGTGTGAAGACTTACAGAAAACGTTTGACCTCTGTCATTGCCAACAAAAGGTATATAACAAAGTATTGAGAAACTTTTGTTATTGACCAAATACTTATTTTCCACCATAATTTGCAAATAAATTCATAAAAAATCCTACAATGTGATTTTCTGGATTTTTTTTCTCATTTTGTCTGTCATAGTTGAAGTGTACCTATGATGAAAATTACAGGCCTCTCATCTTTTTAAGTGGGAGAACTTGCACAATTGGTGGCTGACTAAATACTTTTTTGCCCCACAGTAGTTGAATAGGGTTCGATTTGAGATGAAGACAATAACTTGCACGCTGTTTAAACTCCAGCCTGTGAGTAAGGAGTAAGTGGTGCCCATTCAGTGTACCTGCAGTATAACCCAGTGTCCTTCTCTAGCTGCCATGTTCAGAGCAGCCTCGGCCACCACCTCCTGGCCCTGACCCAGAGACACGTTGTGGAACTTCCCGTTGTCAAAGGTGAAACCCATCTTCTTACCTGGACCAAATGACAGGATGGCAGGTTAGACATGAAACAGATAGGGTTCAAGGTCCTACAGCAAGTATGTGTGTGTGTGTGTGTGCGTGCGTGCGTGCACATACCTAGAGCTTCCACATCTTTGAGGGGGTCGACTCCCGGGGAGAGGATGAAGAACATGGGAGTAGACGAGCTGCTCTCCTCAAATGATACAGCGAACTCCACGCTCCTCCCCTCCACGTACTTTGTACCCATCTTCTCCTCCACAAAGGTACTACAACACACATAACAAACACTCAACATTACCAGAACAAACATCTACTTCCCTTACACGGGTGTATGTGTGTGTCTTGTACCTGACTGCGTAGGACATCCGGTCCGGTCTCATACACCTCATCATGCAGAGTTTCTGGAGGCCCGTCTTGTTCTTCCACTCCTGAGGAAACTTTTCCTTCTCCGGAGCCTCCGACTCAACAAACTTCTTCCAGCGCTTTGCAGATCCCTCCATGTCCCGGTCCAGGTTCTTAAACTCATCAAACTCCGACAGGGCCTGACACACACACATACATACACAAACCTCTATTACTCATCTCTGCAGGTGGATAGTGTGTGTCAGTAGAGTGTGTGTGTGTGATTGTCTGTACACTCTCAGAAATAAAGGTGTACAAACGCTTGTCACTGTAGTGGTATGTAATTTGTATATTTAGTTATAGGTACATCAATGTACCCGTGCCTTTTTAGGGTACCACCACATTGACAAGGTAATTTGTTCCTTTTATGTGGCAAAAAGGTTTTTGGGTGTTGTTTTAACACTGTAGGGTGTAAAGCCTTTTTGCATATTTCCCAGGATGTCTTTCAAGTAAATCTGAGTTACCAGTACCACCCATGACTGTTTTTGCTAGTGACTGAGACATGGTTGTGGCTTTCAGTTCTTTAGCCTTCACTAAGTTAATATTTGATCATTGAAATTCAACTCTTTATGACAACACATTACATACAGGTAACTGCCAAAATAATGGAAACACTTCAGTAAATGAGGGACACAAAGTATATTGAAAGCAGGTGCTTCCACACAGGTGTGGTTCCAGAGTTAATTAATTAAGCAATTAACACCCCATCATCCCACATGAAATACTACAGTTTACTATAGAATACTACAGTAATTACTATAGAATTCTATAGCAATGTTAGCCATGACCTTAGATATCTCTGTTTTCTATATATTTTGGTTAGGTCAGGGTGTGACTAGGGTGGGTACTCTAGTTTTTGTATGTCTAGGGTTTTTGTATGTTTAGGGTTTTTGTAGGTCTAGGGGTTTTTGTATGTCTATGTTAGCCTGATATGGTTCCCAATCAGAGACAGCTGTTTATCGTTGTCTCTGATTGGGGATCATATTTAGGCACCCCTTTTTCCCACTTTCTAGTGTGGGATCTTGACTATGTGTAGTTGCCTGTCAGCACTATTTTGTATAGTGTTTTGTTTGTTCTTTATTTGTTTTGTTTAGTGAGTTTCCGTTTATCAAAATATGTGGAACGCTCCGCCTTGGTCTCATTCATACGACGAACGTGACAAGCAATCTGTAGTATACTACAGTCAGCAAAAACACTACACTTTTAAATATAGTAAATACTACAGTATTTAATTTGCATATACCATGCCCATTCCCCTCCCCCATTTCACAATTTGTGCCACCCATAAATGAGAAAGCTAAATGCCAAGTATTGACCATATTGTGTTCCCTACAGGTTATAGAAAAGAGCAGAAGCTCTGAACTATCTGTTCAGACCCCAGTACAACCTACCTACCTACCTACCTACCTACCTACTTACCTACCTACAGTCTGGAATTTTACTCTTTTAGTATTTCTCCAGTAGGTTTCCTGAAGGAGAAAGCCCACTTATATGTCAAAGATAATAAAACAAAAACACTATAGTAAATACTACAGTAATGTCTGCAAAAATACTACAGTACACTACAATCTGCAAAAACACTCCATTAATTACTATAGTATATACTTCAGCTCTTACTACAGTAGTTCTACTATAATTAACTGTAAATACTACAGTATTAAAAAACTATACAGTGAATCCTACAGTAAATTCCACAAAAACACTACAGTAAATACTATAGAATTAATACCATTGTATACTATAGTATATTTTCATTTGGGATGCTTTGGGTCATGTACAAAAATGCTGGGCAGGCCATTATTTTGGCTACCATAGCTATGTCCCCATTGGATAACAATGCCCCAACCAACAGGGCACGAGTGGTCACTGAATAGTTGATTGCTCCATGCTTGATTGTTCATCTTGATCATAATAGATTCATCAAGTATATGGTTTGGCTACGTGAATTAATCTACACGCAGCCAGAGCCAGTAGCAGCAGCATCGCCCTTGTAAAAAAAAATGCTACAGATTGGCAGGTGAAACGCACACTGGGCACTCTGATTGGACCAGCAAACTGTCAATCAACACACGGGTGAGCTAGCAACAGATTGTTGATTTGCTGTACAGCTATAGGTTCCGGTGCAGCACAAACGTCAAACTGTCGTGAGAGAGGAATAAATAATAAATAAATATGCAGCTCCAAAAAAAATGTGGTGATTAAGAAAATGAACACTTTACTTTTCAAGCTCACCAGCAATGGTGGCAAAAATTACTAGCATAGGTCTACTGGTCTTTTGGTATGTAACAATTGCTTCATATTGATAATTTACTTATGAAGCTTGTATTTGGAATGTGTTGTTCAAATCAAATATTACTGTGGCGAAGAGGCGCTGCTCTTCACGTGCAGTCTACAGACTCCCGCCAGTAGCTTTTTTTCTTCCTCTTGTTGAAATAAAATCTTTTCTGTTGCTTTCACATGTTTAAATGCCTATGCCCTATGTGGTAAATCTATATTTCATCTAATACTACAATAATTGCTAGCATTCCATTGCCTTACTGTGTATTGCAACACCTAGACATTTCTGTTTCATGTTTGATAGGCCTACGATACATTTTCATTTTATAGCCAACCATTTCTTACCCTGCTCTTAGTGGGTGTGATGTTTATAGTGCACATGAACATTCGCAAGACTCATGAGGTAGAAGTTATGTTTATTTAATTCAATATATAGTTTAATTTGTTCATGTTTCCCCGGGTTATGTCAGAGTTGCGTGTGTCTGTCCAATGTCTGTCATTTTTGTTGCGCCTTAGTGCGCACGGAAATAGGCGACGTGGCCTGCGTTCCACGCTTTGGAGTTGGAACATTGAATAAGATAAAATGACTGTTCCATGTATGCATGGTGTTGGTATATCATTAATAATCATTACGTCTAATTAAGACCAATGTCGCAATGGATGTGGAAATTTCCTTTAACGTTGTAGAACCATTTTATTGGTTATAATTGCCAATTGGGTAATTGTATGGTCCTGGGGGCCAAGTACTTATTATGTAGGCCTACCTGTTTGAGCTCCTGTTAGACAAATTCTATTTGGTTTCTCAGATAGGGCAGGTTAAGCCTGACACAGAGGCTATTGCCCGTGTATATTTTGTATGATATTGCGCTTTCACCATTGGAACACCAAGACCTGTAAATGTACACTCTGAGCTCGTCAACCTGCCTTGCCTTCTGCTGCTACAAAGTCTATATTTTACAATTACATAGGCTGCTAATAAAAATATGTTGTAGACAAAATAATGTAAAGGGCTGTCCGGTAGCCTCGATAGACAATGATTTGTAGTTGAACAAGTCGTTGCATGTATACAGTTGAAGTCGGAAGTTTACATACACCATAGCCAAATACATTTAAACTCAGTTTTTCACAATTCCTGACATTTAATCACATTCCCAGTGGGTCAGAAGTTTACATACACTCAATTAGTATTTGGTAACATTGCCTTTAAAATTGTTTAACTTGGGTCAAACATTTCGGGTAGCCTTCCACAAGCTTCCCACAATAAGTTGGGGGAATTTTGGCCCATTCCTCCTGACAGAGCTGATGTAACTGAGTCAGGTTTGGAGGCCTCCTTTTTCAGTTCTGCCCACAAATTTTCTATAGGATTGAGGTCAGGGCTTTGTGATGGCCACCTCAACACCTTGACTTTGTTGTCTTTAAGCCATTTTGCCACAACTTTGGAAGTATGCTTGGGGTCATTGTCCATTTGGAAGACCCATTTGCGACCAAGCTTTAACTTCCTGACTGATGTCTTAAGATGTTGCTTCAATATATCCACATAATCTTCCTTTCCTCATGATGCCATCTATTTTGTGAAGACCACCAGTCTCTCCTGCAGCAAAGCACTCCCACAACATGATGCTGCCACCCCCGTGCTCCCCCTTTTTCCTCCAAACATAACGATGGTCATTATGGCCAAACCGTTCTATTTTTGTTTCATCAGACCCGAGGACATTTCTCCAAAAAGTACGATCTTTGTCCCCATATGAAGTTGCAAACCGTAGTCTGTTTTTTTTATGCCGGTTTTGGAGCATAGGCTTCTTCCTTGCTGAGAGGCCTTTCAGGTTATGTCGATATAGGACTCATTTTACTGTGGATATATATACTTTTGTACCTGTTTCCTCCAGCATCTTCACAAGGTCCTTTGCTGTTGTTCTGGGATTGATTTGCACTTTTCGCACCAAAGTACGTTCATCTCCAGGAGACAGAATGAGTCTCCTTCCTGAGCGGTATGACAGCTGCGTGGTCCCATGGTGTCAAATTATGTCAATTAGTCTATCAGAAGATTCTAAAGCCATGACATAATTTTCTGGAATTTTCCAAGCTGTTTAAAGGCACAGTCAACTTAGTGTCTATAAACTTCTGACTCACTGGAATTGTGACACAGTGAATCATAAGTTAAATAATCCGTCTGTAAACAATTGTTGGAAAAATTACTTATGTCATGCGCAAAGTAGATGTCCTAAACGACTTGCCAAAACTCTAGTTTGTTAACAAGTAATTTGTGGAGTTGTTGAAAAACGAGTTTTAATGACTCCAACCTATGTGTATGTAAACATCCGACTTCAACTGTATATATATTTTTTTTTTTACTTGACTTGCGACTTGAAAACTTGTGACTCGACTTGCTCTTAGAATGCACGACTTTGACTCGAGTCTTGACCCGTTCTACCTTGGACCCGACTTGAGACTTACTCACACATACCTTCCGGCGCCGACAGAGATGGCCGCCTCGCTTCGGGTTCCTAGGAAACTATGCAGTTTTTTGTTTTTTTACGTGTTATTTCTTACACTAGTACCCCAGGTCATCTTAGGTTTCATTACATACAGCCGAGAAGAACTACTGAATATAAGATCAGCGTCAACTCACCATCAGTACGACCAAGAATATGTTTTTCGCGATGCGGATCCTGTGTTCTGCCTTACAACCAGTGTAACGGAGTGGATTACATGCAGCGACCCAAAAACGACTCAGAAAAAGAGGGAAACGAAGCGGTCTTCTGGTCAGACTCCGGAGACGGGCACACCGTGCACCACTCCCTAGCATTCTTCTCGCCAATGTCCAGTCTCTTGACAACAAGGTTGATGAAATCCGAGCAAGGGTAGCATTCCAGAGGGACATCAGAGACTGCAACGTTCTCTGCTTCACGGAAACATGGCTAACCGGAGAGACGCTATCTGAAGCGGTGCAGCCAGCGGGTTTCTCCACGCATCGCGCCGACAGAAACGAACATCTTTCTAGTAAGAAGAGGGGCGGGGGCGTATGCCTTATGACTAACGTGACATGGTGTGATGAAAGAAACATACAGGAACTCAAATCCTTCTGTTCACCTGATTTAGAATTCCTCACAATCAAATGTAGACCGCATTATCTACCAAGAGAATTCTCTTCGATTATAATCACAGCCGTATATATCCCCCCCAAGCAGACACATCGATGGCTCTGAACGAACTTTATTTAACTCTCTGCAAACTGGAAACGATTTATCCGGAGGCTGCATTCAATGTAGCTGGGGATTTTAACAAGGCTAATCTGAAAACAAGACTCCCTAAATTTTATCTGCATATCGATTGCGCAACCAGGGGTGGAAAGACCCTGGATCATTGTTACTCTAACTTCCGCGACGCATATAAGGCCCTGCCCCGCCCCCCTTTCGGAAAAGCTGACCACGACTCCATTTTGTTGATCCCTGCCTACAGACAGAAACTAAAACAAGAGGCTCCCATGCTGAGGTCTGTCCAACGCTGGTCCGACCAAGCTGACTCCACACTCCAAGACTGCTTCCATCACGTGGACTGGGAGATGTTTCGTATTGCGTCAGACAACAACATTGACGAATACGCTGATTCGGTGTGCGAGTTCATTAGAACGTGCGTTGAAGATGTCGTTCCCATAGCAACGATTAAAACATTCCCTAACCAGAAACCTTGGATTGATGGCAGCATTCGTGTGAAACTGAAGGCACGAACCACTGCTTTTAATCAGGGCAAGGTGTCTGGTAACATGACTGAATACAAACAGTGCAGCTATTCCCTCCGCAAGGCTATCAAACAAGCTAAGCGCCAGTACAGAGACAAAGTAGAATCTCAATTCAACGGCTCAGACACAAGAGGCATGTGGCAGGGTCTACAGTCAATCACGGACTACAGGAAGAAACCCAGCCCAGTCACGGACCAGGATGTCTTGCTCCCAGGCAGACTAAATAACTTTTTGCCCGCTTTGAGGACAATACAGTGCCACTGACACGGCCTGCAACGAAAACATGCGGTCTCTCCTTCACTGCAGCCGAAGTGAGTAAGACATTTAAACGTGTTAACCCTCGCAAGGCTGCAGGCCCAGACGGCATCCCCAGCCGCGCCCTCAGAGCATGCGCAGACCAGCTGGCCGGTGTGTTTACGGACATATTCAATCAATCCCTATACCAGTCTGCTGTTCCCACATGCTTCAAGAGGGCCACCATTGTTCCTGTTCCCAAGAAAGCTAAGGTAACTGAGCTAAACGACTACCGCCCGTAGCACTCACATCCGTCATCATGAAGTGCTTTGAGAGACTAGTCAAGGACCATATCACCTCCACCCTACCTGACACCCTAGACCCACTCCAATTTGCTTACCGCCCAAATAGGTCCACAGACGATGCAATCTCAACCACACTGCACACTGCCCTAACCCATCTGGACAAGAGGAATACCTATGTGAGAATGCTGTTCATCGACTACAGCTCGGCATTCAACACCATAGTACCCTCCAAGCTCGTCATCAAGCTCGAGACCCTGGGTCTCGACCCCGCCCTGTGCAACTGGGTTCTGGACTTCCTGACGGGCCGCCCCCAGGTGGTGAGGGTAGGCAACAACATCTCCTCCCAGCTGATCCTCAACACTGGGGCCCCACAAGGGTGCGTTCTGAGCCCTCTCCTGTACTCCCTGTTCACCCACGACTGCGTGGCCATGCACGCCTCCAACTCAATCATCAAGTTTGCGGACGACACAACAGTGGTAGGCTTGATTACCAACAACGACGAGACGGCCTACAGGGAGGAGGTGAGGGCCCTCGGAGTGTGGTGTCAGGAAAATAACCTCACACTCAACGTCAACAAAACTAAGGAGATGATTGTGGACTTCAGGAAACAGCAGAGGGAACACCCCCCATCCACATCGATGGAACAGTAGTGGAGAGGGTAGCAAGTTTTAAGTTCCTCGGCATACACATCACAGACAAACTGAATTGGTCCACTCACACAGACAGCATCGTGAGGAAGGCGCAGCAGCGCCTCTTCAACCTCAGGAGGCTGAAGAAATTCGGCTTGTCACCAAAAGCACTCACAAACTTCTACAGATGCACAATCGAGAGCATCCTGGCGGGCTGTATCACCGCCTGGTATGGCAACTGCACCGCCCTCAACCGTAAGGCTCTCCAGAGGGTAGTGAGGTCTGCACAACGCATCACCGGGGGCAAACTACCTGCCCTCCAGGACACCTACACCACCCGATGCTACAGGAAGGCCATAAAGATCATCAAGGACATCAACCACCCGAGCCACTGCCTGTTCACCCCGCTGTCATCCAGAAGGCGAGGTCAGTACAGGTGCATCAAAGCTGGGACCGAGAGACTGAAAAACAGCTTCTATCTCAAGGCCATCAGACTGTTAAACAGCCACCACTAACATTGAGTGGCTACTGCCAACACACTGTCAATGACACTGACTCTACTCCAGCCACTTTAATAATGGGAATTGATGGGAAATGATGTAAATATATCACTAGCCACTTTAAACAATGCTACCTTATATAATGTTACTTACCCTACATTATTCATCTCATATGCATACGTAGATACTGTACTCTATATCATCGACTGCATCCTTATGTAATACATGTATCACTAGCCACTTTAACTATGCCACTTGGTTTACATACTCATCTCATATGTATATACTGTACTCGATATCATCTACTGTATCTTGCCTATGCTGCTCTGTACCATCACTCATTCATATATCCTTATGTACATATTCTTTATCCCCTTACACTGTGTATAAGACAGTAGTTTTTTTGGAATTGTTAGTTAGATTACTTGTTCGTTATTACTGCATTGTCGGAACTAGAAGCACAAGCATTTCGCTACACTCGCATTAACATCTGCTAACCATGTGTATGTGACAAATAAAATTTGATTTGATTTGATTTGACTTGTGACTCAAATAATAGTGACTTGGTCCCACCTCTGGCAATAAGTCCAACTTCTAACAGCTTGGATTAGTTTAGAAAAATATATGTTATTTGTCTTTGTCTAAAAAAAAAAATCTAAATGCACTCGCATATCTGAGCTATCTTTTTTGCAGGTGCATGGTAACAGTTGAATAAGATGAGAAAAAGCAGGAACCTGCACACTGCCCTTGATTGTATCACTGCTCTTTAAGAAGCTTTATTTATCGGCCTCACGGCCTTCGTCAGGGCTTTTGAGGCTGTTACGTAAAGCTTATTAAAGATCAGTGATACTATCAAGAGCAGTGTGCGGGTTCCTTCTCTTTTCTCATTTATCTTTGTGTAGCATAAGATCAATCAATGTGCATGCAAAAACACACATTGAAACAAACAATTCTAAAAAATGTACTTGCAATAGAGCATGCTGGGAAATATTATAATAATGGGTGAGGCTTTTGAGTGTGTGTGATGACTGTACCTTTATATTCAAAATATTGGGTACAAAAATGATACACTATTATAATAGATTATCAGCACATGTAACCTAAAAGGTACAGCACAGTACCATGTGAGATTATATGTGTACCTCTGAAAGGACATTATGCAAATGTTGATATTTTTGTACCCCTGTTTACAATACTGTACTCTAACCATACTCTTTCTTCTGAGAGTGTAGAGTGTGTGTGTGTGTGTGTTTGGGCTGTGCCCACCTTGATGCCACCCCAGCCCTGGTTGGCCAGGAAGTCAACCGGAGAGCCCAGGCCAGCTTTGTACGGGAACCTCAGGAGGAAGTCCAGCTCAGTAGGGTTGATCTCCTTCTTCATCAGCAAGATCTACTCACACACACAAATAAATAGTATTCTCATCCACCAAGCAGAAATGTTCTACGTAAGTATATGGGCATATGTGTGTCACCAAATGTCACTTTGATTCTGTAAGTTCCTATTTTGTCAAAAGTCATTCTGTCTGCATCCCAATCGATACCCTATTCCCTATTTAGTGCTCTAATTTTGACCAGGGCTCATAGGGCACCCTATTCACTAGTCTGCCTGGTGTGTTTTCTGACCTGGAATGCAACCTGAGCGATGAAGGTAAGCTTGTCCCTCTCAAACAGGCTGCGGTTGGTGTACATGAACACAGAGTAGGTGATCTGATCTATCAGGTTGTTCACTCTGTGTTTCACCTCGTCCGCCGGCTCTGTAAGCATGATGGCCACCTCAAACACAACACTGAAAGCCTACACACACAGACAGACACACACACACAAAACCAAGTTTTCATCAAATATTAGTTCTGAGGTTGATAATAAAGAATTGAGTATTGAGTGTGATTCTAAAGTCCTGTGGAGTGTTACCTTGAGGGAGAACTGGTAGATGGGGTTGATTTTGTTCAGGTCGTTGAGGATAAAGTAGAGCAGGGCAGCTCGTATTGATGCAGGTCTGTAGTTCTCTCTGGCCTCGTTGATCTTAACCTCTGTTATCTTCGCTTCGCGCACCTGAAGGCCACAAACCCAAACATTCTCCACTCACCTTCACACCATAATAGACCATCATTAGAGAAAGTGTGTTTGTGTGTGTATGTACCTTCTCCTCGATCTCGGTGGCGGTTGCCTTGGTGATTTCCAGGTTCTCTACGAGGGCGGTGTCTCCCAAAAAGTTTCCGGAGGCAGCCGAGAGGCGAGCCAAAAGAGAGTCCTCCAGCTGCTTCAGCACAATCTTAAAGTTGTTTTGCTGCTTGGTCAGCTCAGCCTATATACACATCGCAGAGTAACGGGGACAGGTTAGTCACAGCACCCGGAGTAGAGTAAAGGTGCCCTTAGATGCTGATCTTGGGTCAGTTTCCCCCACTAATGGTTAAAACGGTTGGGGAATGTAGAAGCTGATCCTAGATCAGGTTGTGTGGTTCCCAACATTTCACCCCGGAGCCACACCACCTACCACTCATCCTGAAGAAATCCACTTGAAGACAGGGGAACTGACTTTTTTTTTGTCACAAACCATATCAATTATATCAATTATATTGGATATCATTTTTCATTGCTTGATTTGGCTTGCCCTCTCTACACACACAAAAATAGTTCTACAGTGCCAAATAAGGGTTATTTGGCTTGTAACCATAGCAGATCCCTTTTGGAGTGCTATATAGAACCCTTATTTGAAGGTACTATAAAGAACCATGCTCATAAGGTTCTAAAATAAACCTTTATGGTGCAATAAAGAACCCTTTCCTAAATGACAAAGAATCATTAAAAAAAGGTTCTAGCAAAGGGTTCTTTACCTTTATGGAAAATGGTTCTATAAATAACCTTTCTCGATCTCAAAGGTTCTACAAAGAACCTTTTGAAGAACCATACAGTTTTTATTTTGGTTAGCCATATTAAATTGTAAAAATCATTTAGTTCTATTTGTAAGTAAAGGAGGCTTTGTTGTGAAATTGGAAGCCGATTCTAGATTTAATTTTGGACTGGAGATGCTTAATATGAGTCTGGAAGGAGAGTTTACAGTCTAGCCAGACACCTAGGTATTTGTAGTTGTCCACATATTCTAAGTCAGAACCGTCCAGCAGTGATGCTAGTTGGGCAGGCGGGTGTGGGCAGCGATCGGTTGAAAAGCATGCATTTAGTTTTACTGACGTTTAAGAGCAGTTGGAGGCCACGGAAGGAGTGTTGTATGGCATTGAAGCTCATTTGGAGGTTTGTTAACACAGTGTCCAAAGAAGGGCCAGATGTATACAGAATGATGTTGTCTGCGTAGAGGTGGATCAAGGAATCACCCGCAGCAAGAGTGACATCATTGATATAAACAGAGAAAAGAGTCTCCCCGAGAATTGAACCCTGTGGTACCCCCATTGAGACTGCCAGAGGTCCGGACAACAGGCCATCTGATTTGACACACTGAACTCTATCTGAGAAGTAGTTGGTGAACCAGGCGAGGCAGTCATTTGAGAAACCAAGGCTGTTGAGTCTGCCGATAAGAATACGGTGATTGACAGAGTCAAAGCCTTGGCTAGGTTGATGAAGACGGCTGCACAGTACTGTCTTTTATCGATGGTGGTTATGATATCGTTTAGTACCTTGAGCTTGACTGAGGTGCACCCGTGACCAGCTTGGAAACCGGATTACACAGCGGAGAAGGTACGGTGGGATATGAAATAGTCAGTGATCTGTTTGTTAACTTGGCTTTGGAAAGGCAGGGCAGGATGGATATAGGTCTGTAACAGTTTGGGTCTAGAGTGTCACCCTCTTTGAAGAGGGGGATGACCACGGCAGCTTTCCAATCTTTCGGAATCTCGGACGATACGAAAGAGAGGTTGAACAGGCTAGTAATAGGGGTCGCAACAATGGCGGCGGATAATTTTAGAAAGAGAGGGGCCAGATTGTCTAGCCCGGCTGATTTGTACGGGTCCAGATTTTGCAGCTCTTTCAGAACATCTGCTATCTGGATTTGGGTGAAGGAGAAGCTAAGGCCATACAAATTTGACTTGATGTATAACAGATGCCCCACTTAACAATAGACCAAACAAATATACAAATAAATGTTTTACATAGATTCATTTTAAACTATTCCTTTTGACGAATCGATTGATTCGCTTCGTCACTGTTGTGGTTGGGATTCGGTTCAATCATGGTGAATAGAATCGTGGGAATCAAGTTTGTGAATTGTAAACAGTAAAATAAAAAATGTAGTTGCCTTCCTTATGGATAATATTGTTGCGAAATTGGATTTGCAGATACATTACATTACCAAAAGTATGTGGACACGTGCTCATTGAACATATCATTCCAAAATCATGGGTTTTATGGAGTTGGTCCTCCCTTTGCTGCTATAACAGCCTCCACCCTTCTGTGAAGACTTTTCACTAGATGTTGGAACATTGCTGCGAGGGACTTGATTCCATTCAGCCACAAGAGCTTTAGTGAGGTTGTGCAATGATGTTAGGCGATTAGGCCTGGCTCGCAGTCGGCGTTCCAATTCATCACAATGGTGTTCATTGGGGTTGAAGTCAGGTCTCTGTGCAGGCCAGTCAAGTTCTTCCACACCGATCTCGAAAAAACATTTCTGTATGGACTTCGCTTTGTGCACAGGGGCATTGTCATGCTGAAATAGGAAAGGGCCTTCCCCAAACTGTTGCCACAATGTTAGAAGCTGTAGTTTATGCTTTCAGTACTAGATTAATTCTCTGACCCTTTGATTGGGTGGACAATATGTCAGTTCATGCTGCAAAAGTTCTAATAGGTTGGAGAATGTCCTCCAGAAGTTATCATAATTACTGTGTAAGTCTATGGAAGGGGGTGAGAACCATGTAGGCAGTATACCATATTTTATGATATACCGGTATTGATGCATGGACCAGTTTGGATTTTTACTTTACCTTCTATACCGGTATTTTAATATTTGGTTGTTAAATGTGATATGCCATGTGTAATGTCAATGTTTATAGTTTACTTCGCTACTTCAGTCATCTCTCTTCGCGCCACTTTCCACACAGACCTAGCCACGCCCCCTGTCACTCAAGGAGCGCATTTGATGTTCCTCAACCACGAGACACGTTTAGTCTGCATGGTCAATGCAGCACATGCAAAATTGTTGATAACAATGAGGTTTTTTTTAATAAATCCACTAGTGTTCTACAATGACACTATTAGCTTGTGTTTCTTACATCAGCAAACAGCTAGTTCGTCTTTTCTTAGCAAGTTGCCCTAAATCTTGTGAGATGATAATTGTTAGTCGCTAATGCTAATAGCTAGCTAGCTAATAAATGTACTGAGTAAGAGCAAACGTAGCTAGCAAATACAGCCTGATAATACTAGTGATGGTGTAGACCTAAATCGGCATGTGGTTTATGCAACAGTATCTTCTAAATCAAAGAGGAATATCCAAAGCAAGAATATGTTAGCTACATGAAGTAACTAAGAGAAAACATGCAATGTAGCCAAAGCTTATAGGGTCCCCTAGGAAACACTTTATTTCCTACCCTGTCACAATAACCTCCCTGGCATTTTAATTTGTTGTCATCTCAAACAACACTACTAAAAGTGCTCACTATTATATCCTAACTATAGAATTAGAATAGTCATTCTATTTCCATGATTCCAACAGTTTTTCTTGAAATCGCAAGTCAAATCGCAATTGCAAACATTTGGTTAAAAATATGTACCAGATTATTTGTCCATGTAGTGCAGCCCTATGTGGCAGTGTGGAAATTATCTCAATTGAGCAGTGGTGTAAAGTATTTAAGTAAAAATACATTCTTTTACTACTTAAGTAGTACTTGCAAGTATTTTTTACTTAAGTATTTTTTTTGTTGGTATCTGTACATTTTTTGTTTGTTTTTTGACTACTTTTACTTCACTACATTCCTAAAGAAAATACTGTACTTTTTACTCCATACATTTTCCCTGACACCTAAAAGTACTCGTTACATTTTGAATGCTTATCAGGACAGGAAAATGGTTCAATTCACGCACTTGTCAAGAGAATATCCCTGGTCATCTACTGCCTCTGATCTGGAGGACTCACTAAACACAAATGCTTTGTTTGTAAATTATGTCTGAGTGTTGGAGTGTGCCCCTGGCTATCTGTAAATGAAAAAGAAAAAAAAGAAAATGGTGCCATCTGGTTTGCTCAATATAAGGAATTTGAAATTATTTATACTTTTACTTTTGATACTTAAGTATATTTAAAATCAAATACTTTTAGACTTATACTCAAGTAGAATTTTACTGGGTGACTTTCACTTTTACAATTTTCTATTAACGTATCTTTACTTTTACTCAAGTATGTCAATTGGGTACTTTTTCCACCACTGCAACTGAGTGCAGGAAATGCAGAAGTGCTGAAACTTGTTTTGGTTGAAGTTTAATTGAACAGTATAAAACAATAAGATTGGAGAAAGGCTCATTGAAATCACTTAGAATGTATGTGTTGCCACCCTAGTGTTAACGTGTGAAATGGCTAGCTAGTTAGCGGGGTGCGCGCTAATAGCGTTTCAATCGGTGACATCACTCGCTCTGAGACCTTGAAGTAGCCTACCTTACTCTCTGTGCTCTCTCATCTGGCAACAGCGGACTTACAGTGGCACATGCACACACAGAGTTGTAGGCTACATGTGGGAGCTCTTTAGCATCTTGAAAATGCGCATTTTTTTTCCAGATTTTGTCTTGGTGGCAACAATTAAGCAGCTGTACAACATAGAGGAAACACTGTATTCATCTCCGGTCACATTTTTTAAGACCATTGAAAACTGAATTTAAGACAAGACGGCCCAAGTCCACAACAAACCGTTTTGAGGACAGCCGTTTTAACAAACCCCTCATAGAGTTTTCTGTCTGTTGCTGTTCTTGTTAAGTTGGATTTGGCCTGCTCAAAGTGCGCTTCGAAGTTAGACCGAAAGAGCTCGCCACCCAGCATTGCCTCCGCCATAGCCTACAGTTCTTCATTCTTCTCCCCACCGCCAGAGAGAAGACAGGGAGCAAAACCATAATTTACCTAACTCTAGGCTGCTATAAATATTTATTTGGTTTGTCATTCTATAATTTTTAATATATTTGATTTGGAATTTATCAGAATACTTTTCCAGAAATAGTTTTGCCACCTCTAAGTATTCTCAAATTGGAAAAAGTAAGGGAGCGCCACTCCCCCACGCTCTACACCCCTGTCTACAGGTGTAGACAACTAAAAGACATTGTGATGAGATGTTCCCGACCACGTCCGAAAGTAGTCAGACAGGCATTGTGAGATATCTTAGGCTGCGTTTATACAGGCAGCCAAATTGACATTTTTTTCACTAATTGGTATTTTGACCAATCAGATTTGAAAAAGAGCTGATGTTAAAAGATCTGATGTGATTGGTCAAAAGACCAATTAGTGTAAAAAATATCAGCATTGGGCTGCTCGTATAAACGCAAGCTTACAAGAGTAGAAGAATACCTGTCAAATAATTTGCATACAGGGAGAATATCTGGTCACAATGTGGACACAGTGGACGGATAAGAGACATTTTACTACCATGTGTAGATGCAACAGCTACAATCAGAATGTAGATCAGATCAGAACAAAGGACGCATGCTAGCTCTAGGTATAAAAACGGCTTCTGTCACCTTGAGCTCTTCCAGGTCTGGCCGTTCCTTAGCGACCACGGCGGCTAGCAGCTGGTCCTCCAGCCCGTCTCTGGTAACCAGGAAGTTGATGAGCGTACACTGAGCCTGCATCTCAGGCTTGTAGTGAGGGTTGAAGTACTTAGTGTGCAGGATGAGACGGAAGCTAGGGCTGTACTCTACCTCCTTGTCTCCTATCCGGATGTACCTGCCAGACAGAATGCATGAGAGCGACTGAAGGACAATTTTGTTTTTATTGGATGGCAAAGAAATATAATACATTTTAGGTGTGGCCCTCCGGACCTCAGTGAAGACCAAATGTGGTCCTCAAGGAAAATTAGTTTGACATCCCTGCCCTATGTGGAGTCATTGTGTGTGTCCGAAATGGCACTGTATTCCCTAAGCAGTGGACTACTTTTGACTGGTCAAAATAATATATATCGCAATAGTACCAGGTCAAAAGTAGTACACTAAATAGGGAATATGGGATGCAGACATTGTGAGGAGTCATAGTGGCCCAGTGAGGAGTGTCAGAGGGCTGTAAGTGGTATATAGAGGTGATGATGACGTACTTGCCCTTCTTGATGGTGTTCCTGCCCAGTAAAGGGTCCAGGACGGGTTCTACATTCTCACTGATGTTCTCTAACAGCAGAGTGTCTCCGTTAGACACAGCGCTCTCGATGCTGTCCAGGTACCTGCACACACACACACACACAGGATAGGTAGTATATCAATGCCTGGTCAACAAGACCACACACTGGCTACTCTATCAGGACTGTGTGTGAGAAGGACTGACCCTTTCTGTCCCAGCCGGATGACTTTAAGGTTGTCTCCGTATTTCCTTTTGATCCACTTGATTCCCTGGAGCTGGGCATCCACGATGAGTGGCCAGCGTTCCGTGTTGCACAGGATGGTGGCGTTCTCAATGGACATGCGGTCACTAGGCAAGCCCTGGTTGCTCCAGGCAGCGATGTCTGCGTCATCGGTCAGCAACATCAGGGGGTCCAGCCCCTCTGTGATCGGGATGGGGACCTGGGAGAGGGAGGGATGAAACAGGAGATTACTACAGTATACTACATCTGCATCACTTTGCTGGTTAGCAAATGTTTAATTGATAACACACATATTCATGCAAGTCAATCTCCTTTCAGGTGATTAAGTCATGTTGAACTAATTTATCATTCTATTCATTCAGTGACCCGGGTCTGACTGTGATGTTTCCGTTACTGACGTATGGTTTGTGTGCTGAGCCAGGAGTGTGTGGTGTACCTTGAACTCTCTGAGGTAGTGTTAGGAGTGTGTGGTGTACCTTGAGCTCTTTGAGGTAGTGTTAGGAGTGTGTGGTGTACCTTGAACTCTCTGAGGTAGTGTTAGGAGTGTGTGGTGTACCTTGAACTCTCTGAGGTAATGGCAGGAGTGTGTGGTGTACCTTGAGCTCTTTGAGGTAGTGTTAGGAGTGTGCGGTGCACCTTGAACTCTGAGGTAATGGCAGGAGTGTGTGGTGTACCTTGAGCTCTTTGAGGTAGTGTTAGGAGTGTGTGGTGCACCTTGAACTCTCTGAGGTAATGGCAGGAGTGTGTGGTTTACCTTGAGCTCTTTGAGGTAGTGTTAGGAGTGTGTGGTGTACCTTGAACTCTCTGAGGTAGTGTTAGGTGTGTGTGGTGTGTGCTGTACCTTGAACTCTCTGAGGTAGTGTTAGGCGTGTGTGGTGTACCTTGAACTCTCTGAGGTAGTGTTAGGAGTGTGTGGTGTACCTTGAGCTCTCTGAGGTAGTGTTAGGAGTGTGTGGTGTACCTTGAGCTCTCTGAGGTAGTGTTAGGAGTGTGTGGTGTACCTTGAGCTCTTTGAGGTAGGGCAGCCAGTACTTGTCCATGAGTTCAATGCGGTACTTCTTGGTGAAGTAGCCCACGTAGGAGACGAAGGCAGAGATGAGCATGACGTCACCACTCAGAGTCTTCTCCTGGATCTTAAACTGGGCCACCGACTCTGACCAACGCACCTTCTCTGATGCCAGACCCCCCACCAGCCTGCCAGAGAGAGACACAGTCACACCACGTGTCAATATGACAGTTATCAAAGATGGTAGACTAAATCTTATTAAATCAAAGATATAATTTCAAATTCTAAAAATATTAAAATATCTCTATACTTATACTGAATCAAATGTTCAAAGACACAGTTTGAATTTAAACCAGGAAGGCACAGGCAGTGAATGTCATCCCATGTCTGTGGTTGTGTTTTGTGGTGCAGTGCTGTACTGTACTGTAGCTGCACGTCACCTGTTGGCCAGAGAGATGGTCTGATTGGTGGCGTCTGCTTCCTGTTGACACCTCAGCTTGTCCGATGTGGCCTTCTCAAACTCCGATGTCAGTTTGGCCAGGTTAGCATTCAGTTGCTAAATACAAGACCACAACATCCCTCTTTCATGGATAATAAGACCGGGAGGGTGAGAATAGAAAGACAGCAACAAGGCACATTTCTGTTTCACAATGGAATTATTCTATTCTACACTGTAAGTTTATGTCAACTTGAGTCAAATCAAGGAAACCAGCTACAATATTATTTCTAGTTCACTCAACTTAATAAGAAAAGTTCTGCTAACATACATTCCTGAGTTGTCTCAACACATTTGTCAAAGTTGAGTAAACTCGAAATCGTATTGCAGCTGGTTGCCTTGATTTTTTAAAGTTGACTCAACTTTTGATTTCTAGTCCTCTCAATTTAACAATGCAAGGATATCATCAGCTAAATTATTTAAGCTCCATGGACCAATGTAGCGAATTCGATGGGTAGCCCCGACCTGGTCCAGCGACGGTCAACCCAATATCTTAGCCATTACGCCAAGAGAACCGAAGTTGGATGAACTATAATAAATATTTTTACATTGCGGGTCTCAGCAAACTAAACTCTATTGTGGGATCAACTCAGCTATTTGTGTTGCAGGATTTCAAATTCAACTCAGATTGAGCAAAAATCGAATAAAATACAATTGTATTTGTCACATGTTCCAAATACAACAGGTGAAGACCTTACAGTGAAATTATTACTTACAAGCCCTTAACCAACAATGCAGTTAAGAAAAAATAAGTTTTAAGAAAGTATTTAATAAACTGAAGTAAACAAATAAAAAATAAAAAATTGAAAAATAACAAATAATTAAAGAACAACAATAAAATAACAGTAATGAGGCTATATACAGGAGGTACCGGGAAAGAGTCAATGTGCAGGGGCACGGGTTAGTCGAGGTAGTATGTACATGTAGGTAGAGGTAAATTAACAGAGAGTAGCAGAAGCGTAGAAATGGGGGGGTAGCCATTTAGTTAGCTGTTCAGGAGTCTTATGGCTTGGGGGTAGAAGCTATTAAGCTGCCTTTTAAACCTAGACTTGGCGCTCCGGTACCGGTTGCCATGCGGTAGCAGAGAGAACAGTCTATGACTAGGGTGGCTGGAGTCTTTGGCAATTTTTAGGGCCTTCCTCCGACACCGCCTGGTATAGAGGTCCTGGCTGGCAGGAAGCTTGGCCCCGATGATGTACTGTGCCGTATGCAGTACCATCTGTAGTGCCTTGCTGTCGAGGCTGAGCAGTTGCCATACCAGGCTGTGATTTGTACACCAAGGAACCTCTCAACCTGCTCCACTACAGCCCTGTTGATGAGAATGGGGCCGTGCTTGGCCCTTACTTTTCTTGTAGTCCACGATCATCTCCTTTGTCTTGATCACGTTGAGGGAGAGGTTGTTATCCTGGCACCACAGTCAGGTCTCTGACCTCCTCCCTATAAGCTGTCTCATTGTTGTTGGTGATCAGGCCTACATCTGTTGTGTCGTCGGCAAACTTAATGATGGTGTTGGAGTCGTGCTTGGCCATGCAGTCATGGGTGAACAGGGAGTACAGGAGGGGACTGACCCCTGAGGGGCCCCTATGTTGAGGATCAGTGTGGCAGATGTGTTGTTACCGACCCTTACCACCTGGGGCGGCCCGTCAGGAAGTCCAGGATCCAGTTGCAGAGGGAGGTGTTTAGTCCCAGGGTCCTTAGCTTAGTGATGAGCTTTGAGGGCACTATGGTGTTGAATGCTGAGCTGCAGTCAATGAATAGCATTCTCACGTAGGTGTTCCTTTTGTCCAGATGGGAAAGGGCAGTGTGGAGTGCAATAGAGATTGCGTCATCTGTGGATCTGTTGGGGCAGTATGCAAATTGAAGTGGGTCTAGCGTTCCTGGGATTATAGTGTTGATGTGAGCCATGACCAGCCTTTCAAAGCACTTCGTGACTACAGACGTGAGTGCTACGGGTCGGTAAACATTTAGGCAGGTTACCGTGGTGTTCTTGGGCACAGGGACTATGGTGGTCTGCTTGGATTACATCTCCGGATTACATCTTCTAACTAAAGGCAACTGTGACAAAGAGAGGGAGAAGCATCCATCCATGTATACGGGTAAGAGAGTCTAGCAAGCTACATTTTCAGATATTACCATTTTCTAATTTTATCAGGAAGTCGTTTTCATTTCAAGTTAAAGTGTACTGTTAGCTAGCTAGCTAACGTTAGCTGGCTGGCTACGCGTATGATCTGTGTAGTAATATTATTTGTATCTCAGAGCCATTTGCATTGCTAGTTATAGCCTAATGTTAGCTAGCTAACGTTGAACCTGGTTGGTTAGCTACCTGCAGATTCATGCAGGGTAGTAATGTTGGGATTATGGTTAATTGTTTAGCTAGCTAGCTACATGTCTAAACAAAAGACTCCACTATGCAAGTAACTATTTCACTAGAATGTTTATGATGTCACTGCGACAACAGTTGATAGCCGTAGCTGGTAAATTCGCTCTGGCTATCTACTCCGATTTCAGAGCACTCTCATCTGAGTGTGTCAGAGCGCAGAATAACTGACGAATTTACGAACGTTAAATATGGCTGTGTGTAAACATTGGCAAAAAAAGCATAATTAAATTGTTGCCAGCAGCACAGATACATTCACCAACGCTCTGGATAACATAAAAACAGCCTAACCAGGTCTAGGGCGAGTAAAATGGTCAGTGAGCTGTTCTCTCATTTCAGTCTGGAAGTAGCTAGCAGGCTAGCCAACGTTAGCCAGTTAGCTTGGGTGCTTGACTGCTGTTTTTGGGTCAGAAAGCTCAGACCAACCCTACTTTTTGGCCAGAGCTTCCAGTGTGCGCTCTGAACGCTCCAAGAGGCGAAACGCTCTGAATTTACGAACACCCAGAGCACACTCTAGCACTCCAGATTAAATTTACGAACAAACCCATAGTATAAACCAGCCTTTAGTCTTGAAATCTTTGGTTGTTTACTACATAGCCTCACATGTGAATCCTTAAAGAGAAGGGTGGGGCTAAAGCTTTTAAGAGGGTGTGAACGATGCTGAATGGGTGTAGACAAAGAAGAGCTCTCCAGTAGGTACCAAAACATAGATAGGGCCATTTTTTCAAAAGTGAGGTTACACGTTTATCAACTTTCAAAGCAGAATTACTTTACCATTGTTCCCACTGTAGTGTATGATATACCATTTCCTAGCTCTTAGTCTCTCCTTTTATCCAATGTAAAAAACACTATTTCAAATCGAGCCGATCGGTCATATATAAGTGAATTCGCCAAATACTTTTGGTTCCCTAAAATGGGGAGATTATGTCCAAAAAGTGCTGTAATTTCTAAAAAGTTCACCTGATATTTCACCTGAAAATACCCTCAAATTAAAACTGACAGTCTGCACTCTAACCTTTTAGTCATTGTATCATTTCAAATCCAAAGTGCTGGAGTAAAGAGTCCCCCCAAAAATGTCACTGTCCCAATACTTTTGAAGCTCACTGTAGATGCACATCTTAAATCAGGTTACAGACCAGTTAACTAGGCCTAAGACCCCTAGATTTAGCGAGTGCAACTATATTAGAAGGCCAGTTAATTGGTTTTGTAACAATTCTATTGTATTCTCTCACATTGATCTTGGTCTTGATGATGGAGAGTTTGTCCAAGGCAGCGGCTAGCTCAGCATTGGCCTGGGCCAGAGTCTGGCGTTTGGGCTCCACATCACAGTACACCTCGTAGAACATCACAATGTTGATGCACCACGAACACAGACCTGCAGCAGCAAGTGACTTAGAGCGGATGTATTCTGGCTCGAATGTGGGGTCGTTCTTAAACGGTCTGCACAGGGAATAAAAAGAAGATACACACAAAATCTATCATCAACAAGATATAAAAGAAAATAAGGGGAAAGGGGACTCAAATCTTCAGAGAAATAAGGATTTCCTGATGAATCAGCCAAAGTGTTTGGATGTCAGCTAGGTTTGTGTTTCTCACTGGAAGGCCTTAATGCAGGTGTCAGGGATGTTCTCCTTGTTGTAGTTGATCAGGGCGTCCAGGAAGGCATCCACCTTAGCCATGACGTTCTTGGCAGCCTTCCAGCTCTTGTCTTTAGGCACCTTCCCTCCGGGGGCCATCAGGATCATCACAGCACCCATCACGTTCACCACCGCCTCCGGAGGTGAGCCAAACGACTTCAACTCTGTCAGGTTGTTCTGCAGTACAGGGGGAACAGAGAGGTTATACGACACACAGAGTCACTTAACTCACTGAACAACACATACATACACTCTTCAGCATTTTCGGCTCACTGCAGTAGTTTCAATGCTCGATTCCTACTAATCTTGTTAACTATCCTAGAATGTGTTGAAAGCTCTATACATACTTACACACACACATACGTTATGTTCTATCACCGTGGGGCCCTAAAATGAATTTCCATTCAAATTCCCTAAACTTAACTATAACCACTAACTCTTTACCCCAACTCTAATTCTAACCCAAACCCCTAAACTTAAAATAGCCTTTGTCCTCATGGGGACGTGGGAAATGGCCCCTACGGGAGAATTTTCCTTGTTTTATCCTTGTGGGGACATTTGGGGATTTTAGAAACCAACCCCCCCACACACACACATCCAGACCTTGTTGAGAGTGTTGAGAGCCTCCTGGGCAGCCAACAGTGCAGGTTCTGCTTTGGCCAAGTCCTCTTCACAAGACCTCTGTTTCTCTCCCACATTCTTGGCGATTACTTGCACTTTGAGCTCCTCATCGTTGGCTATGACCTTCTCCTTGGACACTTTCTCTGTTTCTACACCGACCACCTCGATGAGCTTGTCAGCATCCTCATTCTTCTGCTTGAGCTCCACCTCCTGCACGGCCAGCTTGGCCTTCAGATCATCCACCTGGTGGAGGGGACACACACATCAGAAACATGGGCACCAATATCGATAATTCAATGATATCGATATGACGTAGGCATGATATCGTTTAAAACTTATTTTACCCGCTTTCTACACTCTTTTGTAAAAATAAATAAACGCACCAGCATTTCCTGCCGCACTCGGCGTATGGCTAGCAGAGCAAAGACATAGCATGGGTTCACCCATGGTGTCACGTCCTGACCTTAGTTTCTTTTTTATGTCTCTGTTTTAGTTTGGTCAGGGCGTGAGTTGGGGTGGGCATTCTATGTTTTGTATTTCTATGTGTTTGGCCTGGTATGGTTCCCAATCTGCTCCAGGTTACCACGCTGCTTTGGTGGGTAGTTGTTTTCTGTCTCTGTTCCAGACAGGACTGTTTTGTTTGTTCTGTTTTGTTCTAAATCAAATCATCAAATCAAATTTTATTTGTCACATACACATGGTTAGCAGATGTTAATGCGAGTGTAGCGAAATGCTTGTGCTTCTAGTTCCGACAATGCAGTAATAACGAACAAGTAATCTAACTAACAATTCCAAAAAAAAAAAAACTACTGTCTTATACACAGTGTAAGGGGATAAAGAATATGTACATAAGGATATATGAATGAGTGATGGTACAGAGCAGCATAGGCAAGATACAGTAGATGATATCGAGTACAGTATATACATATGAGATGAGTATGTAAACCAAGTGGCATAGTTAAAGTGGCTAGTGATACATGTATTACATAAGGATGCAGTCGATGATATAGAGTACAGTATCTACGTATGCATATGAGATGAATAATGTAGGGTAAGTAACATTATATAAGGTAGCATTGTTTAAAGTGGCTAGTGATATATTTACATCATTTCCCATCAATTCCCATTATTAAAGTGGCTGGAGTAGAGTCAGTGTCATTGACAGTGTGTTGGCAGTAGCCACTCAATGTTAGTGGTGGCTGTTTAACAGTCTGATGGCCTTGAGATAGAAGCTGTTTTTCAGTCTCTCGGTCCCAGCTTTGATGCACCTGTACTGACCTCGCCTTCTGGATGACAGCGGGGTGAACAGGCAGTGGCTCGGGTGGTTGATGTCCTTGATGATCTTTATGGTCTTCCTGTAGCATCGGGTGGTGTAGGTGTCCTGGAGGGCAGGTAGTTTGCCCCCGGTGATGCGTTGTGCAGACCTCACTACCCTCTGGAGAGCCTTACGGTTGAGGGCGGTGCAGTTGCCATACCAGGCGGTGATACAGCCCGCCAGGATGCTCTCGATTGTGCATCTGTAGAAGTTTGTGAGTGCTTTTGGTGACAAGCCGAATTTCTTCAGCCTCCTGAGGTTGAAGAGGCGCTGCTGCGCCTTCCTCACGATGCTGTCTGTGTGAGTGGACCAATTCAGTTTGTCTGTGATGTGTATGCCGAGGAACTTAAAACTTGCTACCCTCTCCACTACTGTTCCATCGATGTGGATGGGGGTGTTCCCTCTGCTGTTTCCTGAAGTCCACAATCATCTCCTTAGTTTTGTTGACGTTGAGTGTGAGGTTATTTTCCTGACACCACACTCCGAGGGCCCTCACCTCCTCCCTGTAGGCCATCTCGTCGTTGTTGGTAATCAAGCCTACCACTGTTGTGTCGTCCGCAAACTTGATGATTGAGTTGGAGGCGTGCGTGGCCACGCAGTCGTGGGTGAACAGGGAGTACAGGAGAGGGCTCAGAACGCACCCTTGTGGGGCCCCAGTGTTGAGGATCAGCGGGAAGGAGATGTTGTTGCCTACCCTCACCACCTGGGGGTGGCCCGTCAGGAAGTTGCGCCTCAGGGCGGCCCGTCAGGAAGTCCAGTACCCAGTTGCACAGGGCGGGGTCGAGACCCAGGGTCTCGAGCTTGATGACGAGCTTGGAGGGTACTATGGTGTTGAATGCCGAGCTGTAGTCGATGAACAGCATTCTCACATAGGTATTCCTCTTGTCCAGATGGGTTAGGGCAGTGTGCAGTGTGGTTGAGATTGCATCGTCTGTGGACCTATTTGGGCGGTAAGCAAATTGGAGTGGGTCTAGGGTGTCAGGTAGGGTGGAGGTGATATGGTCCTTGACTAGTCTCTCAAAGCACTTCATGATGACGGATGTGAGTGCTACGGGCGGTAGTCGTTTAGCTCAGTTACCTTAGCTTTCTTGGGAACAGGAACAATGGTGGCCCTCTTGAAGCATGTGGGAACAGCAGACTGGTATAGGGATTGATTGAATATGTCCGTAAACACACCGGCCAGCTGGTCTGCGCATGCTCTGAGGGCGCGGCTGGGGATGCCGTCTGGGCCTGCAGCCTTGCGAGGGTTAACACGTTTAAATGTCTTACTCACTTCGGCTGCAGTGAAGGAGAGACCGCATGTTTTCGTTGCAGGCCGTGTCAGTGGCACTGTATTGTCCTCAAAGCGGGCAAAAAGTTATTTAGTCTGCCTGGGAGCAAGACATCCTGGTCCGTGACTGGGCTGGGTTTCTTCCTGTAGTCCGTGATTGACTGTAGACCCTGCCACATGCCTCTTGTGTCTGAGCCGTTGAATTGAGATTCTACTTTGTCTCTGTACTGGCGTTTAGCTTGTTTGATAGCCTTGCGGAGGGAATAGCTGCACTGTTTGTATTCAGTCATGTTACCAGACACCTTGCCCTGATTAAAAGCAGTGGTTCGCGCCTTCAGTTTCACACGAATGCTGCCATCAATCCAAGGTTTCTGGTTAGGGAATGTTTTAATCGTTGCTATGGGAACGACATCTTCAACGCACGTTCTAATGAACTCGCACACCGAATCAGCGTATTCGTCAATGTTGTTGTCTGACGCAAAACGAAACATCTCCCAGTCCACGTGATGGAAGCAGTCTTGGAGTGTGGAGTCAGCTTGGTCGGACCAGCGTTGGACAGACCTCAGCGTGGGAGCTTCTTGTTTTAGTTTCTGTCTGTAGGCAGGGATCAACAAAATGGAGTCGTGGTCAGCTTTTCCGAAAGGGGGGCGGGGCAGGGCCTTATATGCGTCGCGGAAGTTAGAGTAACAATGATCCAGGGTCTTTCCACCCCTGGTTGCGCAATCGATATGCTGATAAAATTTAGGGAGTCTTGTTTTCAGATTAGCCTTGTTAAAATCCCCAGCTACAATGAATGCAGCCTCCGGATAAATCGTTTCCAGTTTGCAGAGAGTTAAATAAAGTTCGTTCAGAGCCATCGATGTGTCTGCTTGGGGGGGGATATATACGGCTGTGATTATAATCGAAGAGAATTCTCTTGGTAGATAATGCGGTCTACATTTGATTGTGAGGAATTCTAAATCAGGTGAACAGAAGGATTTGAGTTCCTATATGTTTCTGTCATCACACCATGTCACGTTAGTCATAAGGCATACGCCCCCGCCCCTCTTCTTACCAGAAAAATGTTTGTTTCTGTCGGCGCGATGCGTGGAGAAACCCGCTGGCTGCACCGCTTCGGATTGCGTCTCTCCAGTTAGCCATGTTTCCGTGAAGCAGAGAACGTTGCAGTCTCTGATGTCCCTCTGGAATGCTACCCTTGCTCGGATTTCATCAACCTTGCTGTCAAGAGACTGGACATTGGCGAGAAGAATGCTAGGGAGTGGTGCACGGTGTGCCCGTCTCCGGAGTCTGACCAGAAGACAGCTTCGTTTCCCTCTTTTTCTGAGTCGTTTTCCGGGTCGCTGCATGTAATCCACTCCGTTACACTGGTTGTAAGGCAGAACACAGGATCCGCATCGCGAAAAACATATTCTTGGTCGTACTGATGGTGAGTTGACGCTGATCTTATATTCAGTAGTTCCTCTCGGCTGTATGTAATGAAACCTAAGATGACCTGGGGTACTAGTGTAAGAAATAACACGTAAAAAAACAAAAAACTGCATAGTTTCCTAGGAACGCGAAGCGAGGCGGCCATCTCTGTCGGCGCCGGAAGTAAGTGTTCAGTGTAATTAAAAGATCATGAACACGTACCACGCTGCACCTTGGTCCTCTCCTTCTTCCACCAACGACAACCGTTACAGAACTACTCACCAAAAAAGAAACAAGCAGCTTGGTAACCTGGAGCAGAGGGTTCTGGACTCCTGGACTTAGGAGGAGATTTTGGACAGTAAGGGACCCTGGGCACAGGCTGGGGAATATCGCCGCCCCAGGGAAGAGCTGGAGGCAGCTAAAGCCGAGCGGCGGCGATATGAGGAGTTAGCACGGCAGTGCAACAGGAACGAGAGGCAGCCCCAAAAATGTATTGGGGGGAGCACACGGGGAGTGTGGCTAAGTCAGGTAGGAGACCTGAGCCAACTCCCCGTGCTTACCGTGGCGAGAGGTTGACCGGGCAGGCACCGTGTTATGCCGTGAGGCGCACGGTGTCCCCAGTGCCCAGGCATAGCCCTGTGCGCTACATCGCAGCTCCTCGTATCGGCCGGGCTAGAGTGGGCATCGAGCCAGGAATAACGAAGCCGGCTCCGCGCATCTGGTCTCCAGTGCGTCTCCTCGGCCCGGGTTATATGGCACCAGCCCTATGCACGGTGTCCCCGGTTCGCCAGCACAGTCCAGTGCGGTTTGTTCCACTCCGCCGCACTTGCCGGGCTACAGGGAGTATCCAGCCAGGACAGGTTGTGCAGGCTCGGTGCTCGAGACCTCCAGTGAGCCTCCACGGTCAGGTCGATCCGGTGCCTCCTCCACGCACCAGGCTGGGTGCGCCCTTCACACCGGCGCTGCCAGAGTCGCCCTTCACTCCGGCGCTGCCAGAGTCTCCCATCTATTCGGGGCCCGCTGAAAGGGTCCCCAGTCCGGGGTCGGCGGCGAGGGTCGCCGCTCCAAAGGCGCCACCTAAGTGGGCCCAGACTAAAGTGGAGTGGGGTCCACGTCCCGCGCCAGAGCCGCCACCGCGGACAGATGCCCACCCAGACCCTCCCCTATGGGTTTAGGTTTTGTGTCCGGAGTCCGCACCTTTGGGGGGGGTACTGTCATGTCTTGACCTTAGTTCCTTTTTATGTCTCTGTTTTAGTTTGGTCAGGGCGTGAGTTGGGGTGTGCATTCTATGTTTTGTAGTCTAGGTTTTGTATTTATGTGTTTCGCCTGGTATGGTTCCCAATCAGAAGCAGCTGGCAATCGTTGTCTCTGATTGAGAACCATACTTAGGTAGCCTGTTCCCACATGTGTTTGTGGTAGTTGTTTTCTGTCTCTGTGTCTCTACCAGACAGGACTGTTTCATTTGTGTTTCAGTGTTCAGTTATTGAATACATTTAACATGGACACTTACCACGCTGCGTATTGGTCCGATCCTTCTTATTCCTCATCAGAAGAGGAAGACAATCGTTACACATGGGACTAGCTTGCTAACTCTAATCAAACAAAAATGTTGTCAAAACTTGCAAGATAATCCTTATGGCCACAATGTATTCATGTTTCATCCATACATTTATTTGTTTCTTCACGAGTCAACCACCCTCACCTTATAGCAAACAATGGTGATGGAACAAAGTAGAAGGCAACAGACAACTGCTGGTGGAAAACTTTCTCACATTGTAAGAAAGCTAATAGTTGTTGTGCCATACATGTGTTCTTTACATTCTTTAGTTAATACTTATGCACACTTCATCTGGTTTTAACAAACATGTTTGCAGTTAGGCAACTGGCTATTTTTGCTTTAGTTAACGTTGCTTAACCCCACAACCCCAGCTAGTCAGCAAGCCAAGTACAGTGCCTTGCAAAAATATTCACCCCCTTGGCATTTTTCCTATTTTGTTGCAGTATAACCTATAATTTAAATGGATTTTTATTTGGATTTCATGTAATGGACATACAGAAAATAGTCCAAATTGATGAAGTGAAATGAAAAAAAGAACTTGTTTCAAAAAAATATTTAAAAAAAACGGAAAAGTTGTGCATATGTATTCACCCCCTTTGCTATGAAGCCCCTAAATAAGATCTGGTACAACCAATTACCTTCAGAAGTCACATAATTAGTTAAATAAAGTCCACCTGTGTGCAATCTAAGTGTCACATGATCTGTCACCTGATCTCAGTATATATACACCTGTTCTGAAAGGCCCCAGAGTCTGCAACACAACTAAGCAAGGGGCACTACCAAGCAAGCGGCACTATGAAGACCAAGGAGCTCTCCAAACGGTTGTGGAGAGGTACAGATCAGAAGTACAGATCAGGGTTGGGTTATAAAAAATATCCGAAACTTTGAACATCCCACGGAGCACCATTAAATTCATTATTCAATGGAATTAATCAGAGAGGCAACAAAAAGACAAAAGGTAACCCCGAAGGAGCTGCAAAGCTCCACAGTGGAAATTGGAGTATCTATCCATAGGACCACTTTAAGCCATACACTCCACAGAGCTGGGCTTTACAGAAGAGTGTCCAGAAATAAATAAGCAAACATGTTTGGTGTTCATCAAAAGGTGGGAGACTCCCCAAACATATGGAAGAAAGTACTCTGGTCAGATGAGACTAAAATTGAGCTTTTTGGCCATCAAGGATAACGCTATGTGTGGCGGAAACCCAACACTTCTCATCACCCCGACTTTAAATACAGGGAAATTCTTGAGGGAAACCTGTTTCAGACTTCCAGAGATTAGAGACTGGTTCACCTTCCAGCAGGACAATGACCCTGGCTAGATGTGCTAAGTTTATAGAGACATAACCCAAGGGACTTGCAGCTGTAATTACTGCAAAACGTGGCTCTACAAAGTATTGACTTTAGGGGGGGGTGAATAGTTATGCACGCTCAAGTTTTCTGTTTTTCTGTCCTATTTCTTGTTTGTTTCACAGTAATGGTAATTGAATGTTTGGTTTGTTAAATGTGATACGCCGTGTGTAACGTCCATTTGTATAGTTTACTCCGCTACTTGAGTCCTTCCTCTCCGCTCTCTCTCTGCATGCCGCTTTCAACACCATACCTAGTTCCACCCCCTGTCACTCTAAGTGTATTAGTGAGGCCGGGCACTGATGTTGGGCAGGCCAATCAAGTTATTCCACACCAATCTCGACAAACCATTTCTGTATGGACCTCGCAAACAGTTGCCTCAAAGTTGGAAGCACAGAATCATCTAGAATGTCATTGTATGCTGTTAAGATTTCCCTTCCACTGGAACTAAGGGGCCTAGCCCGGACCATGAAAAACAGCCCCAGACCATTATTCCTCCTCCACCAAACTTTACAGTTGGTATTATGCATCGGGGCAGGTAGCGTTTTCCTGGCATCCGCCAAACCCAGATTCATCCGTTGGACTGCCAGATAGTGAAGTGTGATTCATCACTACAGAGAACATGTTTCCACTGCTCCAGAGTCCAAAGCAGTGGGTTTTACATGACTCCAGCTGACGCTTGGTATTGCGCATGGTGATCTTAGGCTTGTGTGCGGCTGCTCAGCCATGGAAACCCATTTCATGAAGTTCCCGACAAACAGTTTATTGTGCTGATGTTGCTTCCAGATGCAGTTTGGAATTCAGTAGTGAGTGTTGTATTGCAACCGAGGACAGACGATGTTGTCACGCTACGCAATTCAGCATTCGGCGGTCCCGTTCTGTGAACTTGTGTGGCCTACCACTTTGCGGCTGAGCTGTTGTTGCTCCTAGACATTTCCACTTCACAATAACAGCACTTACAGTTGACAGGGGCAGCTCTAGCAGGACACAAATTTGACGAACTGACTTGTTGGAAAGGTGGCATCCGATGACGGTGCCACGTTGAAAGTCACTAAGCACTTCATTAAGGCCATTCTACTGCCAATGTTTTGCTATGGAGATTGCATGGCCATGTGCTCGATTTTATACAGTACACCTGTCAGCAACGAGTGTAGCTGAAATAGCTGAATCCACTAATTTGAATGAGTAGCACAAATAATTTGAAAGGGCACAAATTATATAGAAATCTTAAAATGAAGATATGATATTGATACAGTATAAAATGTAATAGCCTGTTAGTGTTACATTTAGTGCAGGTGGATAACTAACTCCCAGACCGTGTGTGTGGTGGTATACTGTATATCTGACCTGAGCGGAGGTGTTCTCCAGTTTGGTTAATCCGTTCTCCAGGCGCTCCATCTTGGACAGCAGCTCGCTCCTCTTGACGGCCAGGAGGTTCTGGTAGAGTTTGATCTGCTCCAGGAAGGTCTTCGGCGTGGTGTAGTTGTAGCGACGGTCTGACAGCAGGTAGGACTTGGACATCTCATTCACTGTCTTATGGACAAAGGCCATGAACTGGCTCAGAGAGTCCTTCACCTCGGGCTGGGGGGGAGAGAGAAAATCGTACACACAGGAATACAGTAAAAGCTAGATGAGGGGTCTACATGAGGCAACTCAGGGAATGGGCTAGGGATTGTTTTGGAAGGGGGTTGAGGGGTGTATAACGTGTCTTCCTCACCATGATGCCCTCTGTCTCGGAGAGGAAGCGAGCACTGACAGACACCAGCGCCTCCTCTGGCCACTCATGGAACCAGTCAATGGAGGTGCAGTTGACCACCGCAGGGAACTTCCTGGCTCGCACCCTCAGAGTGGATCCCACCGGAGAGAAACACAGGATCACCTACAGGACAACACACAAGCGCACACACACTTTACCCACCTAGCATATTTGGTTCCTTGGAAGTTGTGGGAATGTATGTTTTTGGTTTCACATTGGTTGTGGCAACGAAGCCATACGCTTCCTGACCGGTAAAACTAAACACTTTTTAAATGCTCTGAAAACAGAAGTGAAAATGTAGCCTGATCTGGGAATGTTAATTTTTAGGTTGCAGGGAGGTTCTGAGAATGTTTTACTCTGGTTCCCTGAAAGTTTGCCTGGGAGGTTTTATTAACGCTCTGAGAACGGAAATGATTTGAAGGTAATTAAATAACATTATGCGAACATTCTCAAAATGTTTTATGGTTATTATTTAAAGTTTTTTTTAACACTCTAAGAATGGAATCTAAAGGTTATTTGGAGGTTTTTAACTAACTTCCTTAAACCTTTCACTTAACGTTTCAATAATACTTTTAATACCTCATCACTATCCCTAACTATTTTGGGGAAACTGTTTTGAACTCCAAACACAGATAGGACACATGGAAATGTATTTTCTCATGCATTAATCATGCATTTAATTTATTGTGACACGGCATCAGTGATAATCCAAAATCCTGTGGTCTTCTGTTATCTATCCATGGATCTAGTGAAATCTAATTTTATTAGTCACATCCACATATTTAGCAGATGTTATTGTGAGTGTAGCTAAATACTTGTGCTTCTAGCTCCAACAGTGCAGTAGTATCTAACAATTCACAACAATACACACAAATCTAAAAGTAAAGTAATGGAATTAAGAAATATATAAATAATAGGATGAGCAATGCCTGAGTGGCATTGACTAAAATACAGTAGAATACAGTATATACATATAAAATTAGTAAAACAGTATGTAAACATTATTAAAGTAACTAGTGTTCCATTTAAAGTGACCGGTGATTCCATGTCTATTGTAACAATCCTGGGTTTATAAGCGCGGAAATTCATTCTGCCGTTCGAGCATGCTTTTGCAGCACAGTCAATAGCGCGCCGGACCTCGGGCTCGAAGGTCGAGGGTTCGAGACCTGCTCCCTGCTGTTTCATTACATTGGTGTCAGAAGTGATCGAACCTCCCATCCACGACAGTGCGTGTGCTTGGCCGGTGAGCGCGTTCCTGTAAGACGTAGAGTCGCAAGCTAGCGCGAGGACGCGCTCTTTGAAAGGAGGGAGTAGTGTAACGACCCTGGGTGTATAAGCGCGGAAATCGACTCTGCCGCTTGAGCATGCTTTTGCGGCACAGTCGATAGCGCGCCGGACCTCGGGCTCGAAGGTCGAGGGTTCGAGACCTGCTCCCTGCTGTTTCATTACACTATGTACATAGAGCAGCAGCCTCTAACGTGCAGCGTTGAGTAACCGGGTGGTAGCCGGCTAGTGACAGTGACTTAAGTTCAGGGCAGGGTACTGGGTGGAGGCTGGCTAGTGATGGCTATTTAACAGTCTGATGGGCTTGAGATAGAAGCTGTTTTTCAGTCTTGGTCCCAGCTTTGATGCACCTGTATTGACCTTGCCTTCTAGATGGTAGCGGGGTGAACAGGCAGTGGCTCAGGTGGTTGATGTCCTTGATGACTTTTTTGGCCTTCCTGTGACGGGTGCTGTACAGTAGGTGTCTTGGAGGGCAGGCAGTGTGCCCCTGGTGATGCGTTGGGTAGACCGCACCACTAGGGCTGTGGCGGTCACACAATTTCGTCAGCCGGTGATTGTCAAGCAAATAACTGTCGGTCTCACTGTAATTCACCGTTAATTAACAAACTAATATATAATCTCTTTGCTTCCACACATCCACTGATGCTGACCTTTGGAACAACTACATTTTAAAAAGTCTAATAAACCCATGTAATATAGCCTTCACCTTCACAATAAATCGATTATTTATTTTAGACAGGTGTCACGTTCTGACCATAGTTCTTGTGTGTTTTCCTTGTTTTAGTGTTGGTCAGGACGTGAGCTGGGTGGGCATTCTATGTTGTGTGTCTAGTTTGTCTTTCTGTGTTTGGTCTGATATAGTTCTCAATCAGAGGCAGGTGTTAGTCATTTGTCTCTGATTGGGAACCATATTTAGGTAGCTTGTTTTGTGTTGGGGTTTGTGGGTGATTGTTTCCTGTCTTTGTGTTTTCTGCACCAGATAGGACTGTTTCGGTTTTCACGTTTATTGTTTTGTATTCTGTTCATGTTGAGTTACCTTATTAAAATAACATGAACTCTAACAACGCTGTGTTTTAGTCCGCCTCTCCTTCCCAGGAAGAAAGCCGTTACAACAGGTCTAAAGCATGAAATTAAGAAAATGTAGTCTATTTCAGAAGAACAGAATAGCATACTCTGAGTTGTCCTTATATTAGGTCCTCATCTGGCTATGCCAAATGGCTGTGGGCTACACTAGTTCATTTAGCAGACAAGTGTAACGGTCATCGGTAGAAGTAGGTGAGGACCAAAGCGCAGCGTGGTACTTGTTCATGTTATTTATTTAAACTGAACACTATCAAACAAAGAAACAAAGAAGCACAACCGAAACAGCTCCGTCAGGTGCAAAACACACTAAACAGAAAATAATCCACTAATTTGAAGGGTTGTCCGCATACTTTTGTATATATAGTGTATTTCTTATTTCTCATGTTTTTTAATTTTTTTTATAGTATTACATTGATATTGATTATTGATACTTGGAAACCGATTTCTTAAATTAAAATCAATTGGAGCTGATTTCCTGGTGTTTTTTTTTACAGTCATTTATGTCCAACAATGACAATTCCACACACAAAAAAAAGTTTGGGTTTTAGCTCAGATAACAAATTTGGCCCGCAGGTCGCCAGTTGGGGAACACTGGTGTAAATGTTATAGGGATATTGTTATCCACGTCAGCAGCAACAATGTTAGGATTAAACATTCATAGGTCACCAAGTGCAAAATAACTTGAGCGTGTAACTTCGCTAGAAAGATGTGTTGATATCTAGTAATTGTCTCTGGCCCCCTCCCAGTTAGGGGGAGTGATGAGTTTTACAGCCCGACTCACACAAATCGCTGGTTGAAAACAGTTTTTTGAATTTGTGGATAACTGGAACACATTCTGAGACTCACCAAAAAACAGGACCAAGCCTGGCCTGCTAAAGAGTGACAGAATCCATCCTAGCTGGAGGGGTGTTCTCATCTTATTTATCAACATAGACAAGGCTCTAACTCCTCTAGCTCCACAATGAGATAGGGTGCAGGCAGCAGGCTGTTAGCCATTACTGAAAGAGGTTGTGATAATACCTCATATCTTAAAATAGGAATACTTCATGTTAGATCCTTCACTGACCATAAACCTGATGTGATTGGCCTGACTGAAACATGGCTCAAGCCTGATGAATTTACTGCGTTAAATGAGGCCTCTCCTGCTGGTTACACTAATGACCATATCCCTCTCTCATCCCGCAAAGGTGGAGGTGTTGCTAACATTTATGACAGCAAATTTCAATTTACAAGGAAAAAAAATACTGTTTTCGAATTTTGAGCTTCTAGTCATGAAATCTATGCAGCCGACTCAATCACTTTTTATAGCTACTGTTTAAAGGCCTCCTGGACCGTATACAGTGTTCCCCGCCGAGTTCCCTGAATTCCTATCGCACCTTGTAGTCATGGCATGTAATATAAAAAAGTTTGGTGACTTCAATATTCACAATGAGAAGTCCACAGACCCATTCCAAAAGGCTATCGGAGCCATCATCGACTCAGTGGGTTTTGTCCAACATGTCTCCAGACCTACGCATTGCCACAATCATACCCTGGATCTAGTTTTGTCCCGTGGAACCGATATTGTGGATCTTTTAAAAAATCCTCATTATCCTGGACCATCGGACCACCAACTTATTACGTTTGCAAGTCTTTACTGAAGACTAATTTCTTCAGTAGGTCCTATGATTGCGTGTAGTCTGGCCCAGGGGTGCGAAGGTGAATGACAAGGCACTGGAGTGACAAACCACCCTTGCTGTCTCTCCCTGGCCGGCTCCCCTCTCTCCACTGGGATTCTCTGCCCCTGACCCTATTACAGGAGCTGAGTCACTGGCTTGCTGGTGCTCTCCTATTCCGTCCCTAGGAGGGGTGCATCACATCATGCAAGCCTTTTTTTTCTCTCGATATACTTAACTTCAGTGGGTTGAGTCACTGATCTTCCAGTCTGGTTTTGCGCCCCCTCTGGCTCGTGTGGTGGGGGAGATTTTCGTGGGCTATACTCCGTCTTGTCTCAGGGTAGTAAGTCGCCACTATTTATGCTGCAATAGTCTATGTGCCGGGGGGCTAGGGTCAGTCTGTCCTATCTGGTGTAATTCTCCTGTCTTATCTGGTGTCCTGTGTGATCTTAAGTATGCTCCCTCTAACTCTCCCCTCCCAGAGGACCTGAGCCCTAGGACTATGCCTCAGGACTACCTGGCCTGATGACTCCTGGCTGTCCCCGTACCCAGTATATTGTGCTGCTGCTCCAGTTTCTGCTGTTCGGCCTGCGGCTATGGAATCCTGACCTGTTCACCAAACACACTACTACTCTGAATGCTTGGCATTGAAAAGCCAACTGACATTTACTTCTGAGGTGCTGACCTGTTGCACCCTCTATAACCACTGTGATTATTATTTGACACTGCTGGTCATCTATTAACGTTTGAACATCTTAAAGAATGATCTGGCCTTAATGGCCATGTACTCTTATAATCTCCACTGGGCACAGCCAGAAGAGGACTGGCTACCCCTCAGGGCCTGGTTCTTCTCTAGGTTTCTTCCTAGATTCCTGCCTTTCTATGGAGTTTTTCCTAGCCACTGTGCTTCTACATCTGCATTCCTTCTCTTTGGAGTTTGAGGCTGGGTTTCTGTATAAACACTTTGTGACATCTGCTGATGTAAAAATGGCTTTATAAATACATTTAATTGATTGACAACCACGCTTTAACCAAGCTCTAAGAAACATATGGTTTTCAGAACGTTATGTGCTAGCTGGGTGACCCCTCTGTAATGCTGCTGAACATACAGAACAAAACCCTCAACAGCCCCCAATGACAAGCCAGACTGGCCACACTGAGTATCACCTTGAGCTGTTTGCGGACTCTGTCGATGAAGAACTTCCAGCAGTTTTCGCGTGAGTCTGGCAGGCCCACAGCCTTGACCTCGTTCCTCATGGCAACAATGATGTTCTCCACCTCATCGTCTTGGAACAGACCAGGGATCTCCCCCGATGCCAGCAGATCATTGATCAGCACCAGGAACTCCTCCTCGGCCACCTGGCTGTCGGTCATCAGGAACACCGTCCCTATGTTCTTCACCCCAGCCTTCATGTACTGGGCAGCCACGTCCAACTACCAGGAGGGCAAGGGAGAAGGGTGGGGAGAGGAGGAGAGAGGAGGGCAAGGGAGATGTGTGTCAGCATCTTAACAGAGGTTAACAGGTGGCCAGAGCATAGCATCACACCTTGAGGTCGGGGATGCCATAGCCTTTCCTCAGGGTGATCTGGAACACCTCCAGGTTGGCGATGCTGGCAGCGAGGCGAGACAGAGACTGCTTGCCGCTGCCACCCACCCCGACCAGCAGGGCGTTACCACGAGGAGACTCCAGGATACGGTTGATACGGCAGATATGGGACATTGCATCCTCAAACAGCACCTGAAGAACAAACACATATGCACGCACGCACATAAACAAACAGGGTCACAACAGGAAGGTCTAGGACTAGACTCTCTCTTCATCTCAATCAGGTTTTTAACTACTCTGGGTACTATCCAGTGATGACGCAATGCCAACACAAGGTATTTGCTTTTGTAGTGTGTCATAGTGGACTCACCAGGTTCATGACAGCGTTGATTTCGTTGTAGCTGTCCAGGCCCTCCAGTAGCAGCTTGTTCAGAACCACCCAGTCTGGAATAGGGAAGTATTTGGGCTCGCCGATGCCTTGGGCAAAGTGGCAAAAGATGTTGGGCTTCTCAAAGAGGAAACCTGCATCCATTTCCTGCAGACAGAGGAAAATACACACCAATATGGACAATGAGAAATCTACTGTTAATATTGAATAACTTTATTCAACATTAGTTTAGATTTTTTCTCAATATCAGACAATATGTGTGTTTGTGTGTGTTAAGTCTTACCTCGAAGCACTTCTTGCAGATCTCTCCCTCAATCTTGGCAAACAGCACCATGTCCTTCTCCTCCACCAGCTTGTCTCCGTACACACGGTCACACTCATGAAGCCACAGTCTCACCAGCTCAGCAGGGGCCCTCACACACTCTGGCATGGAGAACAGAAGACCCTGGCAGCGGACAGGAGAGACACAGAGGGACCAATTGAACATCTCACACACAGGCACTAACATGATGGTGAACTCTCACCACATTTACACACACAGACGGCAAGATATCTCCTTCCTCTCCTCAGTAATCCATAACAAAGTGTCTCAAACCAACTTTATGATGTATGATCAAGATGCCCATCATATAGATGTAAGGGAGAAGGGTTTACCTGGAAGATGTTGGAGAGGTCTCTGAGGTTAAAGACGTAGTGGAACTTGACTGCCGTGGGAAGGAAGGAGGTGGAGATCCTCTGGTGGAACACTGGAGAAGAAAATATACACACAGACAGGTAAGAACATGGAAACAGGGAAAATACTGTAGGCCTATCTAATGCATTGTTTTCCCCCATCTCTGACTCTAGTTCAATGTCATCAAATTAGATGGATGAGATGTTGAATTAAGTCATTACATTTTCAGTTTGACATGATGATTATCTCAGTGTTTCTTGGTAGTGTTCTTACTGATTGCGGAGGTGACCAGCGTAGAGCAAAACTTCTTGACGGCGGGGAGAAAGCCATTCATGTCCAGATGTTGGGAGAAGATGGAGTTGTAGATGCTTTGGAGTGCGTCCTGGCCTGGGAAACTCACCGCAAAGACACAGAAGTGCCTCTGAGAGAGAGAGAGAGAGAGAGAGAGAGAGAGAGAGAGAGAGAGAGAGAGAGAGAGAGAGAGAGAGAGAGAGAGAGAGAGAGAGAGAGAGTAGAGAGAGAGAGAGAGAGAGAGAGAGAGAGAGAGAGAGAGAGAGAGAGAGAGAGAGAGAGAGACCAGGTTTACAGTATATTACCATATATAAGGCAACTATGGGATGCAGAGGGTCAAGAGCAGTCTAAAACAGAACGACTAGAGAGGTTTCTTCTACTATGCTTATTCTCCAGCCTTGTGTGTAGCGTTAGTCTGGTGAGTACCTGCAGTCGGGGGTCGATGGTGAAGCTGCCAGCTGTAGGGTTCATACAGGCCACGTACTGGCAGTTATGGATGTCCTTCAGAGTCAGCTTGGCTCTGTCATACCTGGGACGGGAGGCAGGGAGAGGGGGATGAAAGGGAGGGAGAGAGGAGGAGAGAGGGAGAGAGAGATAGAGGGATCAAAACAGTGATTGTAGTTATGTTGTGGTTGTATAGTGGTTGACTAGTCAATGGCTGTGATCGTACCAGTGTCCGTGGTCCATGTGCTGGCGGATGAGTGTGTGCGGAGCCACAGTGAAGTACTTGTCGACCTCAGGCATGTTCATGTCGTCTATGAAGTAGATGAGACTCTTGCTGCCGGGGGGGCCGTAGTTCCGGCCTGCCTTCTTCTCCAGGGGTTTCTCCAGTATGGCCTGCAGCATGGCCGAGGTTGTGTAGAAGTTGAAGGGGACAGACTGGACCACATAGTAATCAGTGCTGAGGCTGCGGAGCTTGTCTCCCATCAGGACTGACTTGCCACTGCCCGCGTTGCCCACCAACATCACAGGACACTTCCTCTCCATCAGTTTGTCCATGAAGTAGCGGATACGGATGGTCTCAGCCGTGTGAACCAGAGACGCCTGAGAGGAACAGGAGACAGAGAGTAAAGGTCAGCAGAATAACTCTCCAGAATCTGGTGCTTAACAATCCTCTTAAGCTGACTGTCACTGAAATCAGGCACTAGAATTCCTTTAAAAAACATGTAGATGTTTACATGACTTATTTGATCGATTTCTCACTGTTTTATAAGTCAGAAGACAGCAATCCAGACTTTCCTAGGAGCATGTAAATGTCCTCTGTCAAATAAACTTGTATTTGCCTCCCTCTGGTGTTTGACTGCATCATTACATCGATTTATTCCACTTCACTGCAACATTACATCAAAAGGGCAGTCCTTAGAAAAACATTTATCCAGCTCGGCTGCTTCATGCTACAGACATGGCAAAGCAATCGTTGAATTTGTCTCAGGCAGGCGGATCTAAATACATAACTTTCATAGCATTATGATAAAGAATGCGATCTACACACTTTCTTAAACCTAAAATAAGTAAAGAAGTAATTGTGTGTGGAAGTCAAACATTTGTTCTTCATCGGATGCAGACACATTGCATTTGCCCAGAACAACAGAATCAAGCCCTTTACATAGCCCTTCTCCCCTTGTCTGTAGGCGGTACACATGCTGTTTAAATGGCCCAAATGTTAGACGTTCACAAATGTAACAAATTTTGATGAAAGTATGAAAAGGCCTTTTCATTCACATTTTTTTATTTATTATAACCCCTCTCCTGTGAAGTCGTGACTTGCGACATACGCCTAGTTTCCTGAAATTGGTCACATATCATCACATTTGTATATGTTTTATTGTACTTTTATAGTGTATTAGATCATATGGGTTGAAAAGTGTTTTTTTTGTCAGACATAAATAAACTATTCCAGGTGAAAGCCAAAGGTCATAGCTTTCTAGGGGTGGGGGACACACACTACTACATCAATAACATATTGCCCTCTTGCTAGATTGATGACTGAAGCCAAAGGTCATAGCTTTCTAGGGGTGGGGGACACACACTACTACATCAATAACATATTGCCCACTTGCTAGATTGATGACTGAAGCCAAAGGTCATAGCTTTCTAGGGGTGGGGGACACACACTACTACATCAATAACATATTGCCCTCTTGCTAGATTGATGACTGAAGCCAAAGGTCATAGCTTTCTAGGGGTGGGGGACACACACTACTACATCAATAAAATATTGCCCTCTTGCTAGATTGATGACTGAAGCCAAAGCGAAACAACGCAAAATGGCTGTCAGCTCAATTAACTCTCCAAAATCCCAATTTATTTGAGAGAAACGTCTTACTACAACATTGTTGAAGAGCACCTCCTAACAAAGACAAACTACAATGTCCTAAGAGTCTTGGAAGCTAAGAGTTAGTCCACTGTGTCATTCATTAATTGGGTGAGTTGCTAGGCAGACAGACAGGACTCTGACCTGCAGTGGGAGGTCTGGATCCAGCTGGAACTTGGGGACTAACTCCGTCCAGGGCTGGAACTTCTTGGAGTCTCTGTCGATGTAGTAGTCAAACACAGTCCCTGCAGATGGGAACTTGATGGTCTTGAACTCATTCACCCACCACTTACTGAACTCCACACGGTAGTCTGTCAGCTACCGACCAAACACACACACACAGACAGAGAGAGAGAAGTTAAGTTAGTCTGAACTTAGCAGAATCTGACTGTCACTTTCCTTCACTTGTTCATGGAGAGTCTGCATTTCACACAGTGAAAATATTACCCTGACTGCCTCTGAAATTTCATGTTATTCCCTATATAGTGCACTACTTTTGACCAGGGCCCTAGAGGGATGCAGTGACCCCCTTTGGACTCAAGAGATTTTAGCGTTTTTAAACACCTGTAACTGCCACTATCTGCAATCTTTTTACTTTATTTTACATAGTCCACAAGGTGGCACAGCACTCCTCTTACAGTATTTGGGGAGAACCCTGCACCCCTTGAGGATGAACGTAGCTACCTGGTCCTGGAACATGGCCCCTCCGAAGGCCCAGATGCAGGCGAACACAAAGTAGAGCTCGTAGAGTTCTTTGTTGGAGTCGGGCGGGGTGTTCTCAGGCACCAGTAGAAACTCCATGAAGTGGAGCAGGGTTTGGACCAGTGTGACCTCTGGGATAGGAGTGATTTTCTTGAAGCCGAACTTGAGCTTCTCCAGACAGGTAGGCAGGTACTTGTCAAACAGGATGAACAGGTTGGCTTTCTCCGACTGGACCTCTCGCTTCTCGATCCAGCTGGTCACCACCCTGAAGGAACACAATAACAGACAGGACACATGGTCACTCAGGTCAATAAATATGTGTTGCAGGTTAGGGTTTAATTCCACAAATTAATGGATTCTAATTAAATTCTCTTTCCCTGTAAATTCCATTTAATTCAACTCAAATTCCAGGTCAGACTTTGAATTCAGAGATAATTAAATTCCTCTGAATTCCAATGTTAGGTAAATTCCAATAATTAAATTCCCAATTAAATATTATCCCCAACAATTTCCCAAATTCCAATTAGAATTCAATTCCCTCAGGCTTTTAGGCTGATCATGTCACTGTTCAGTCAGCATAGCTATACTGGAACTATAGAAATACAAATTGCAGTCCATTTCTTATACTAAATGCATTAATTCCATCAACTGGAAAATGTACAAATATTGAATTCCAATTCAAATCAATTCCAAATATTATTATTTTTACAATTCCAATTCAAACTTGAATTCCAATTCTATAACTTGAAGATTGTTGAAATTCTAATTGAATTCAACATAAATTCTCCACTTCATGAGTGAATTCAAGAATTTCATTGGAATTTCAATGTATGTAATTGACACCAACCCTAACATGTCCAATTGTCCCTGTTCAAAAGTAGTGCACTATATAGGGAATAGGGTGTCATATGGGACACCACCAAGGTGTTCGATTTAATGTACACTATATGACCAAAAGTATGTGGACACCTGTTCGTCAAACATCTCATTCCAAAATCACGGGCATTAATATGGAGTTGGTCCCCCCTTTGCTGCTACAACAGCCTCCACTCTTCTGGGAAGGCTTTCCACTAGATGTTGGAACATTGCAGCAGAGACTTACATTCAGCCACAAGAGCATCAGTGAGGTCAGGCACTGATGTTGGGCGATTATGCCTGGCTCGCAGTCGGCGTTCCAATTAATCTCAAAGGTGGTCAATGGGTTTGAGGTCAGGGCTCTGTACAGACCAGTCAAGTCCTTCCACACCAATCTCGACAAACCATTTCTTTATGGACCTGTCTTTGTGCAGGGGAGTATTGTCATGCTGAAACAGGAAAGGACCTTCCTCAAACTGTAGCCAAGGTTGGAAGCACAGAATCATCTAGAATGTCATTGTATGCTGTAGCATTACGATTCCCCTTTACTGGAACTAAGGGGCCTAGCCCGAACCATGCAAATCAGCCCCAGATCATTATTCCTCCTCCACCAAACTTTACAGTTGGCACTATGCATTCGGGTAGGTAGTGTTCTCCTGGCATCCGCCAAACCGAAATTCATCCGTCGGACTGCCAGATGGTGAAGCATGATTCATCACTCCAGAGAACGCGTTTCCACTGCACCTGAGTCTAATGACGGTGAGCTTTACACCACTCCAGCCGACACTTGGCATTGCGCATCTTAGGCTTGTGTGCGGCTGCTCAGCCATGAAAACCCATTTCATGAAGCTCCCGACAAACAGTTTGTGCTGACGTTGCTTCCAGAGTCAGTTTGGAACTCGGTAATCAATTCAAATTTATTTATATAGCCCTTCGTACATCAGCTGATATCTCAAAGTGCTGTACAGAAACCCAGCCTAAAACCCCAAACAGCAAGCAATGCAGGTGTAGAAGCACGGTGGCTAGGAAAAACTCCCTAGAAAGGCCAAAACCTAGGAAGAAACCTAGAGAGGAACCAGGCTATTTGGGGTGGCCAGTCCTCTTCTGGCTGTGCCGGGTGGAGATTATAACAGAACATGGCCAAGATGTTCAAATGTTCATAAATGACCAGCATGGTCAAATAATAATAATAAGGCAGAACAGTTGAAACTGGATCAGCAGCACGGCCAGGTGGACTGGGGACAGCAAGGAGTCATCATGTCAGGTAGTCCTGAGGCATGGTCCAAGGGCTCAGGTCCTCTAGTGTGCCTAGACAGTGAATATACTACAGGTATATGTATGCCCGCGGGCCTCTTGCCTAAGCACTCCCAAGGTGCCTTCCCCTTCTCCCCTCCAAAATCTCTAGCAAATCTCTCTAGCAAAATCTCTGCAATGACCTCCCAGCAAATCTGGGTGTAATGAGTGTTGCAACCAAGGACAGACGATTTTAACATGCTACGCACTTCAGCATTCCGCGGTCCCGTTCTGTGAGCTTGTGTGGCCTACCACTTCACGGCTGAGCCACTGTTGCTCCTAGACGTTTCCACTTCACAATAACAGCACTTACAGTTGACCGGGGCAGCTCTAGAAGGGCAGATTTGATGAACTGACTTGTTGGAAAGGTGGCATCCTATGACGGTGCCACGTTGAAAGTCACTGAGCTCGTCAGTACGAGCAATTTCACTGCCAATGTTTGTCTATGGGGATGAATTGACTGTATGCTCGATTTTATACACCTGTCAGCAACGGGTATGGCTGAAATAGCCAAATCCACCAATTTGAAAGGGTGTCCACATACTTTTGTATATATAGTGTATGTGTAGGGAGGTACTGACGGGCTCCATCCCAGGTCAGCAGAGTTAATGAAGAGGATTCCAGCCCGGGACACGGTGGCTGGAGTGGCCGTCCGCAGGTCCTTAATCTCAAACACCAGACGCATGGTGGAGTTAAGAGGGATGCGTTCGTTACTGGCCAGAGTCAACACCTACACAGAAACACACACGGGGTTAGGACCATACAAACATACCGTAATTTCCGGACTATAAGCCGCTACTTTATTCCCACACTTTCAACCTCGCGGTTTATACAATGACGCGGCTAATTTATGGATTTTTCCCGCTTTCACAAGATTCCTGCCGCCAAAAAACTGAGCACCGTCACGTGACGTAAATCGAGCGCGCTCAAACTTCCCATCATTCTGATTACGGTAGTAATTTTGTCACCCTCATCATGGCAAAGACACGGAGAAATGCATATGATGCAGCTTTCAAGTTGAAGGTGATAAATCTGGCTGTTGGAAAAGGAAATAGAGCTGCTGCATGGGAGCTTGGCCTTAATGAGTCGATGATAAGACGTTGGAAACAGCAGCGTGAGGAACTGACTCAGTGCAGAAAGACAACAAAAGCTTTCAGAGGGAAAAAAAGCAGATGGCCCAAAGTATTTGTAGCCACTCGACATCAGTGTAAATCGTGCATTTAAGGTGGCGCTCCTTGTTGTGGGAGGCTTGGATGACAAGTGGGGAGAAATCCTTCACTAAAACGGGCCGCAGGCGAAGAGCATCTTATGGTCAAGTCTGCCAGTGGGTCCTGACAGCGTGGAGCATTGTCAAAAAATCCACTATCATCAACGGGTTTCGAAAGGCTGGACTGCTGCGTGTTGAAGGGGCAGCATGAGCTCAGCGGGGTACTTGCCTCCGGATGAAAGTGACGAGAGCGACAATGAAAACGATCCAACATCGGATGAAGCAATTCTGAGGCTATTCAACTCCGACACCGAAGGAGATGACTTCAGTGGTTTCAGTGCACAGGAGGAGGAAGATAGTGACCAATGACTTTCTTGGTAGGCTACTGTTTTAATTTTTGTTACAAGCCGTGTTTCGTTAAAGCCTATTTCTTTTTGTTACAAGCCGTGTTTCGTTTAAAGGCTGTGTAAAGTTCATTTGTTTCAATGTACCGGTAGGCACCTGCGGCTTATAGACATGTGCGGCTTATTTATGTACAAAATACATATTTTTTAATAATTCAGTGGGTGCGGTTTATATTCAGGTGCGCTTAATAGTCCAGCAATTACGGTACACACACAAGCAGTCTCTGTCTCACCTCGTTGCCAAAATCCCCAACCTGGAGGTGTTCCAGATCACCCCGAGGTCAAGGTACACACACACAAACACACACAGACCTTGTTGTCGTCCATGACAGTATTGAGGGATTCGATCCACATAGGGTCGATGTCTCCGTCCAGTACGATCCACTTGGGCCCGTCATGGCTGATGAGGGCCAAATCTCTCATCACACAGGAGAAAAGACCTGCAACCAGCGTGGCACACAACATTACACAACAACCAGAAAGACTCAAAAATAGGCTTGTCACGATATCAACATTTTACAAATGATATGATACCAGGCCAAGTATCATGATACCAAGTAGTATCACGATACCACGGTGGAAAGAAATCAGTGGCCTAGCATCCTGCTCGCCCCTTCCCCCGGCACTTGTTCACGTTTTATAAACGTTCTCCAAAAACTTCTCACTGAAATGTACACTTCGACTCAATACAACACATTGAATTTAACGTCACACTGATCAGCGTATAATAGAATACTGCATAGAATGGCTGATTGCTCATATTTGCAAAGGCCTAGCTGTGATTTGGCTGGAGGAAGGAATAAACAGTACATCAGTGGAGGCTGCTGAAGGGAGGACGGCTCATAATAATGGCTGGAACGGCACAAATGGAATGGTATCAAACACCTAGAAACCGTGTTTGATACCATTCCACTGATTCCGCTTCAGACATTACCATGAGCCCTTCCTCCCCAATTAAGGTCTGTGTATGTGTGTTTGTGTGTGTCTGCCACCAACCTCCTGTGAGATATATGCATAATGATCTGCATGTCATTGTGTCAGTAAGGGGAGAACACTGCATGAAACCTTGTTTACTCTTCAGTTAACACAGACACACACACACTGTCTCTGTCTCCCTCACTCTCGTAAAAACACACAACACACACTGCTCCCAACTTTTAGCTAGGCACCAAACAGAATTTAAGGTGCACCAGAAATAAATAGATTTTTGATATAGTTTAGGCTTCCATTAGGCCTATATGAATCCTACCTTTTGAAGCACATCTCATGAGTAGCAGACCCTTTTCCTTTCTTCCTGTGCCCATCAAATTTACCTAAACCTACTGTCAAGTAGGTACACACAACAAGGTTGTTAGCTAGCTAGCTAACATGACTGAACAACGTTGTTTGTTACCAAACTAATAATTAGCGACCCAGGATTAGTTTAAAACGCCCCGCGACATGGTTTGTGAACTGATATAAAACGCATACAAATCCCGATAGAAAAAAAAGGCATATCTGGTAATATGGGTCACATTGAACCGTTTAGGCTAGAGACAAGACCTCTGGTAATATGGGTCACATTGAACCGTTTAGGCTAGAGACAAGACCTCTGGTAATATGGGTCACATTGAACCGTTTAGGCTAGAGACAAGACCTCTGGTAATATGGGTCACATTGAACCGTTTAAGCCAGAGACAAGACCTCTGGTAATATGGGTCACGACACTGAACTTGCAAAGTCTACTCAGACTGGTCTGTGCTATTGGTTATAACAGGCGATAAAATGATACAATGTATCAACGGTTCCACAGAAGTGGAGGGATTAGCAAGCAGGACGGGGTCTACATCCCGAACCGGAGCCGCCACCGAGGCTAGATGCCCACCCGGACCCTCCCCCATGGAGTCAGGTTTTGCCGGAGTCCGCACCTTTGGGGGGGGTACTGTCACGCCCTGACCTTAGAGAGCCTTTTTATTTCTCTATTTGGTTAGGTCGGGGTGTGATTTGGGTGGGCATTCTAGTTTTTCTATTTCTTTGTTGGCACCACAAACCCCGACCTATGGGTATGGTTCCCAATCAGAGGCAGCTGTCATTCGTTGTCTCTGATTGGGGATCATACTTAGGCAGCCCTTTTTCCCACCTTAGATTGTGGGATCTTGTTTTAGCATAGTTGCTGTCTAGCCCTGCAGAACTTTACATTCGGTTTTGTATTTTGTTGTTTTGTCGGAGTTCAGTATTAAAAATCATGAACACTTTCCACGCTGCGCTTTGGTCTCATTCATCTAACGACGGACGTAACACACACGTACAAATCTAACAACAGAAGACTCATCAGGGTCTGGGTCTGTATCCCGGCTCGCCATCATGGCTAAATTATATTTTAAAAAACTGACAGAAGAATAGACGGGCGTGAAGAGAGGATGGAGCGAAGCAGGTAAGTGAGAGCTGGTAGGGGATGTGAAGAGCAGATGGAGAGAAGCAGGTGAGTGAGGGCTGGTAGGGCATGTGAAGAGAGGATGGAGAGAAGCAGGTGAGTGAGGGCTGGTAGGGGATGTGAAGAGCGAATGGAGAGAAGCAGGTGAGTGAGGGCTGGTAGGGGATGTGAAGAGCGAATGGAGAGAAGCAGGTGAGTGAAGGCTGGTAGGGGATGTGAAGAGCGAATGGAGAGAAGCAGGTGAGTGAAGGCTGGTAGGGGATGTGAAGAGAGGATGGAGAGAAGCAGGTGAGTGAGGGCTGGTAGGGGATGTGAAGAGCGAATGGAGAGAAGCAGGTGAGTGAAGGCTGGTAGGGGATGTGAAGAGAGGATGGAGAGAAGCAGGTGAGTGAAGGCTGGTAGGGGATGTGAAGAGCAAATGGAGAGAAGCAGGTGAGTGAAGGCTGGTAGAGGATGAGGGTGATTGATTATAGCTGCCACACGTGATATGCACATGAAAGTGAAGTGGATATTATTGGACATGCGCATACAAGACACTAGTGGCTGTTGCTTAAATTCAACTGAATGCATAAACAAAACTGACTTCATAAACATTTTATAACAGACGCCAGTATGTTCTTTAGATCGGTAAGGATGAAAAAGTTGGTAGTATCATATGAAACGGTACTACGGTATTCTAAAATATTGGTATCATAAGTATCATGATGTTTTAGTACCGTGATATTAATGTGGTACCGGTATACCATGCAACATTACTCAAAAACACTTCAACACTATTAACTAGAACTAGAACTAGAGAGAGAAGTCCAGATGCAAAGCTGCTTGACTTATTGTGTTGTTAGGGCTTCATTGACTACACGTTTCAACTATATTTTAGCCTAACTAGTTCCATCGTACCGTCCTTCCATTCTCGGGTGGCAGGGTTGATGATGCCAAACAGCTCGTCACAGGTGACAGCCTTAGGGTCCAGATCCACGATCACCGGCTTCCTCTTCATGGTCTGATAGGTCTTATTCAACGAGCGCATCACCTGGAGACACAACACAATAGTTTGGCTTCTAACCAAACAGAACATTTGGCTCTTTCCAAAATGGCACCCTATTCCCTTTTTAGTGCATTACTTTTGACCAGGGCCCATAGGGTGGCATTTGAAATGCAGACTCTTTCCAGACAACTGGAATAAGAAAAGCACAATAGATGTTAGAGGGATGAGGATTTATGGTACCTTGGACTTGCCGGTGCCGGCATTGCCGATGATGAAGACGGAGTGTCGGACGGCCAGCAGCTCTTCCAGCTGAACCACCTTCAGAATAAAACTGTCCTCCGCCTGCAGATTCAGGTCCAGCACAGACTTCTTCACTACCTGAGATACACACCCACACAACAAATACCTCAGTTACAGATGTAAGATGTTAATTTGAGCCAGTTCGCTACAGCAAGGAAAATAATCCTGAAGCATCAGGAAATTTGAATTATTATGTGGATTATAATGAATGGACATTTTGTTGTAGTGGCTGATACATTTTTCGTAAGGGAAAATCAAGTCTGAAATTTCTATGTGGAAATTACAAATTTCAGAAGCCTTTTTAAACCACAAATACACTACAAGTTTTACATTTCCTGCATTGCATAAAAGTTCTCCTGCAACAGGGTGATCAATTACGATCCTACATCTGTAGCATCAGAAACTACTTTTTTAACAAAGACAACCGTTTTTTTACTTCAGATGATAGACAGATAGAGTATAAACACAGGTGTACATTTATTTGAGTGCTCATGTTACTTCTGCCCTTCCCACCTCTGTCCTGTGTTCTGTCTAGTTAAGGAGAGGCAAGTGTGTGTATGTATGTGTGTTTGTGCGTGTCCGACCTTCTCAAAGTCCAGGTTTCTCTTCCTGGGGACATCCAAAGCAGGGAACAGGTCTCCAATCAGTCCCAGGAACACAGGCGAGTCGTCCATCACGATCTTGGGGACGTTGAAGTCTCTTAGAGCTCTCATCAGGACCTGGTCCTCCGGGCGACCCGGGTCTCCTCTCTTCAAAGAGCCGGCCACCACCAACACAGACTTAATGGCACGAAGACCCCAGTCATAGTGGTCCTGTACACACAGACACAACACAAAGGAAACTATATGAAGATGTTTTAAAGAGATGGTGAGAATGTAAAATCTCTGTGGTTGTGAGCAGACAGCAAGTCTGGGTGAATAGGGTGAGAGTGACAGTGTATTAAAGCAGTGAGGTAGCTACTGTACCTGTTTGGAAAGCAGCTCTTTGCAGAGGGTGTAGAGGGTGATGAACTTCCTGGCCAGCACTCTGGCGTCAATGAAGCCTTCAGCCACCAACATGATCTCACAGATTAACTCAAAGTCTGGCACCACCATGGCGCATGGCCTACAGGAGAGAGACACTCAGGTATGAAGACAAGTAAGGGCAAGAGAGAAAGAGACGGTGACAGAGAGAAACAGTCTGCAAAAAAGAGGGAGAAAGAAGATAAAGAGATGGTGAGGCTGACAGATGGAGAGAGTTTGCGAGATAGACAGGCAGAGAGAAAGATCCACAATGTGTATGGTACCTGAATAGAGCCTTGAGGTTCTCCGGTAGCTCTGCACGGCCGGCATATCCCGGGTTCATGGTGATGAAGGCTCCCACGGTGGGGATCAGCTTGATGGTCTCACCCAGGAAGTTAAAGATGATCTTCTTATCTCTGATAGCGTCCTGAACAGACTTCACCTGGGGGGAGTAGGGTCAGTGTCACCATGAGAGAGAAAGAGATAAGAGGAGGGAGTGAGATGGGGGAAAGAAAGAGAGGGGGGGGGAGAGATCACGATAAAGGTTTGTGGTGTAGAAATAGAGGCATAACTTACCTGTACAGCGATGACAGACAACACCTCCACAGAGATTCGGTTGAACTCGTCAAAGCAGCCCCAGGCCCCAGTCTGAGCCAGACCCTTATAGATGTCTCCACAAGACTGGAAAGACAGGACAACATGAGGCCCAATCAGAAACCACAGCAGAATCTATTGTATGCTTGAATAAGAGGACATTTTTTGGCAATATAAGAAGTCTGAGCAACAGATTCACCTTGTAATCCATCTGCTCAGAGCAGTTGAATACATAGACCATGATGCCGAGGGCTCGGCCCAAATCCTTGGTGGTCTCGGTCTTCCCGGTACCGGCAGGACCGGCCGGAGCCCCGCCCATGATGAGATGGAGAGACTGGGTCAGAGTGATGTAACACCTGGGGGAGAGACAGAAACTCTTTACATGATCGCTCACACAACAGAACTGAACAGAACGGAGTGAGACATTATGTCAGTTTGTCATTTTTGGGACAAAATTAGTATTGAAGTGGTAACATCCTGTCAAGATCAAATGTGAAAATATATATTTTGATGGATTAGATAGAATTCATATGAGCTGAGCTGTGATTGGTCTGTGCACCTGTCAGTCAGAGGGGTGATGACCAATCGTGGGGTGTTTCCCAGATACTCGTAGGAGTATCTGAACAGGGCATCACAGATGTTGGCGAAGCAGTGCTTGTTATGGTCGTCCCAGCGATGCCTCAGCTGAGACTGCCACATGAATGCCCCGACGTTATCAATCTGGAACAAAAAGACAGACAGAGCATATAGTCAAAACACTAGAGACCCAAGTCAAAACCACAGAGACCCTAGTCAAAACACCAGAGACCCTAGTCAAAACACCAGAGACCCTAGTCAAAACACCAGAGACCCTAGTCAAAACACCAGAGACCCTGGTCAAAACAATGAGTGGTGAACAAGTTGAGCCCCTCCCCTCATCATAAGAAGCAACTCGCCCGCCCTCTGGTCATTCTCGAGCATGCCGAACTTCCTCACACTCTTGCAAGTAGGGGAATGCGGTGAGATATCTCACTCATAATATCAGAGAACCAGGGTTACGCAAATAATCTTAAATTATCTTTCAATTATTTGCTTCGATATCTCACGTGGGATATAGCCAACTTCCATATTGCAAACGTGTTCTCTTTCCGAAGCCAGATAGTCTCATCGTATCAACCCTCAGAGGCCCCGACACTGAGAACACTACGCACCAAAGAACGCGCAGTGAAGTCTAGCCAGTAGAACCTCATAAAAGTATGAGGGGATGCCCAAAAAGCCACATTGCAAATCTCCTGCAAGGAGATGCCCTTGAACAGTGCTCTAGATGTAGCTATACCTCTGGTTCAGTGAGCCCCCAGGTCTTTCGGAAGCTGTAACCCCTTGCTATTATAGGCCAATCTAATAGCTTCCACAATCCAATGTGATAACCGTTGACGAGTGAGGGGCCTTCCCTAGCAGGGAGGCACCCAGGACACAAAGAGTTGGATGTAAGTCACCACAGTCGTAGTGTCCATTCTGATCAAGATGTGGCAATTCCGAGTGTAGAAAGTGTCTCAGTGAAAGAAACACTGTCAGCAATTCGAGGTAATTTATGTGAGCAATGTGGAGTTCACACTCTATTTATTGCATTCCCCTCATGAACTGGGCCTCAGCCCGTGAGTGATGCATCTGTCGTCACCAATACCCCTAGCGGAGTGCCAGAAACAAAGATTGAGGGGCTCTTCCAGTGACTGAGAGCTAAGAGACAATCTGACGATTGAGGTTACGCCACGTACACAGATGTTGGGAAAACATGTTGTGCAAACACGTTGGGCAAACACCCAGCGTTTCTCATCCGTTCTCATCCTCAGTAGGCCAAGAGGTACTACTGAGATGGATGATGCCTTCCCCTAGTGCTTGAACTAGTGCCGGGGGGAGAGCCGTGGAACAAAGGGCACACTCAGGGGTTAGAGTCGATTCCTTCCGTCTTCCTTGAGAGCGAACGCATGAGAATGGGAAGGGTTCAAGGAGCAAGGCCAGTCCAGACCGGACCAAATCTGAACCAATCATAGATGTCTTTTTTTGGGTCGAATTAAGGCCACTACGGACTGGACCAAATCTGAACCAATCATAGACGTCTATGTTTCCCAAGTTTGAACAGCACAGTATAGTACAGCACAGTACAGTAGCAGGACTTGACATTAAGGCTTGTCCACTTGTCCAGGGCAAGGGGCCTTGCTCGGTACTCCTTGGGTCGAGTTAGCAGGCTCCATGGCTCCAGAAAACACCTAATCTGAGAACAAAGTGAAACATAGCTAGCCTTCACCTCGTGGGTAAGTAGCCTAGCTAGTTAGCACAATGTTAGCCAAAGGAAGCTAACGCTTTATTGGTCTTGCGACGAACAAAAGCATGGCTCTCTACCAATAAGCAGTGAAGCTAGGACGTCAATCTAGTCACTGCGGCACGGTAGTGGGTTGAGCTTAGTGAGAGAGAAAGCTATTAATTTTACCCTTCCAGGTAGTAAACTAGTCGGTAGCATAGCAAGCCTAGTGGAGAGCTAGCCATGTTAGCTAAGCCTTGCAGCTAAGCTAGCCAAGCCATGTGACGCTAGCTACCAAAGGAGACAATGGTAAGAAAAAGCATAAAAGCAAATTCTTGCCTGAAGTGAAAACGTTCCTTTCGGCAAAGTCAGCCAACACAGAAGACGAAAGCTGAAAACATGTGCTCGGCATTGTAACCTCATGTCACACTTGTGAACAGTTTAACATGAAAATAGATCAAGTCGTACTAAGGAGCACTTAGAGTAGTACTCTTCGTGATCAGTAGTACTCTTCGTGGGGAAGAGAGGTGAGAAGACCAGAGGGCGGGCGAGTGACTCCTTACGATGAGGGGAGGGGCTCACCTTGTTCGCTACTTGACCTGTCTGTCTCTGACATACGTGTGTGATTGGTTCTTCGAGCTTCTGAGATTCTGGAGAATCCCACATTTGAGATATTGAAATGAATAATTTAAAAAATAACTCTAACCCTAGACCAGTTTTGTTTTGCTTGTTAGTTCAGTGGTTCCCGACAGAGAGAGGGTTAGGCTTACCTTGGTGCTGATGAGTTTGGAGACTACGTCTCGAGCGTGGACGTCGATAGTACAGATGGTCATGATCTTCTGACGGTCTCCTCTGGACAGCTCTCCTATCAGCAGCGTGATCAGAGTGTTCAGCTGGGTCACCTGTTTCTTGAAGTAGTCCTTGAGGGCGTTCTCATAGCCCTCCTCCAGCCTGGCGAATGCTATGCCCACCTCCGTGGTCCACCAGATTTGAGTGGTGGCCAGGGCAATCTGGAACACAACACAACACATGTTGAGATACATACTCGCAACAAAAAAAATTGTGATGATTTGAGTTATCTGCACACAAATCAAAATGGTGCTGAAGTGGATAGCAGCCATTTCATGGGCTCCTAATTTGTGTGTTTTTTTTTACACTGATCTTAAATGTTGTTGTACATGTCTTCTCTATCATTTCCTATGACCGAAAACAGCTTCTGGACATCAGAACAGCAATCACAAAACTTGATTTGGATGACAAATTCTACTTCAACGTGTCGGCAGCTCTGGACGTTCTGCTTACTCTGGACCAGGCCCTAATCCCCGGGACTCGAAAGAGGAAGCAACGCCGCAAGAGAGGCAAACGCCATATTTAAGAGAGGCCACTCTCCATATTTTCAAGCATAGTGGTGGCTTCTTAATGTTATGGGTATGCTTCTACTCATTAAGGACTGGGTCGTTTTTCAGGATAAAAAAATAAATGTAAAGGAGGTAAGCACAGGCAAAATCCTAGAGGAAAACCTGGTTCAGTCTGCTTTCAACTGGACACTGGAAGATGAATTCACCTTTCAGCGGGACAATAACATAAATCACAAGGGCAAATCTATACTGGAGTTGCTATACTGGAGTTGCAAGGAGACAGTGAATGTTCCTGAGTGGCCGAGTTACAGTTTTGACTTAAATCTACTTGAAAATCTATGGCAAGACTTGAAAATGTTTGTCTAGCAATGATCAACAACCAATTTGACAGACCTTGAAGAATTTAGAAAAGAATAATGGACAAATATTGCACAATCCAGGTGTGGAAAGCTCTTAAAAAGAATAATGGACAAATATTGCACAATCCAGGTGTGGAAAGCTCTTAAGAGACTTACCCAGAAAAACTCACAGCTGTAATCACTGCCAAAGGTATTTCTACAAAGTATTGACTCAGGGGCATGAATAATTATGTAAATGAGATATTTCTGTATTTTCAATAAATTTGCGAACATTTCTAAAATCATGTTTAACCAAGAGATAGGTGAGAGTACATACCTGGGCTGGGTAGTCAAACAGCCACTGTTCTCTGGGTTTCTCCTCGTAGGCCTGGACCGCCTCTCCAAACTCCACTCTCAGAGTGGCACACATCCTCTCCAGCACCCGGTTCAGCCACATCTCCACCTGCACACAAACACAGAAGGAAAAAATACTGCATAGCATTGACTGTAGTATACAGAGCCGTAATGTAAGATTTACACACGTAGTTATACAGTAGTATATGACTGTTTCCACACCTGTCCTGAGCAGTCACAATCCTTGTCAAAGGTGACATACTCAATCTCTTCACTCCACATTCCCAGGGCCACCTTGATGGGCTTGCCACTCTCGTCCAGCTGGAACTTGAGGTTGGACAGGCTGTCAAACAGCTTGGACAAATGCTTGCTGACCTGCAGATGGGAATACAGGCAGTCACACACTGGAGATATAGGATAATATGTGGTCTGTTGCTGTGTTCTGTAGATGTACTGGCTGCCTGGAAGCATACCTCCACAGGGTCATTTCCATTGGACAGGATGTCCAGCAGGTCAGCAGAGGAGACGAAGTAGAACCTGGGGAAGGCCAGACGCTTGGTCTCCAGGTACTCAGCCAGAGCCTTCTCACACATAGCCAGTCTGAGGGGCAACACACATGGAGATAACCACTATAGTCATTGATTGGCATGGTCAAACCTTGGGCAACATTGAAATCTTATATAATAATATTTGTTCTAAGCCATTGTTTTACCCTGTCTCCAAACCCTCCAGTTTCTCCAGAAGCCCTTTCTTATTGGTGGACTCCACCACGTTGGTAACCTTCATTGCCTCAGCCATGATTTCCTTGAAGTCCATGTCGATGCCATCAAATCGTTTGGAGTCTTCGGGCAGTTGGCAGCGGATGTCCTCAGAGCCAATGAAGATGCTCTCCAGATGGGTCCAGGTGCGCTGCACAGTGAACCAGATGGAGATGACGGAGTCTGCAGTGGACAGCCTATGCTGCCAGCCAGACACCTCCTCCAGGAAGTGAGCAATGTACTTGGAGGTCATCAGAGTCTGCAGCTGTACCTGAGGTCACCAAAGAAGAAGAACAGGGGTTAGTCACTGATGTCATACATCTCCATAGTCATCAGGAAGTACATCTGCACAGGGAGCCAAATGATGGAGGTTCCAGTGAATGGAACTCAATGGACAGATCGCAAATGACACTCTATAGTGCACTACTGGCACTGCATGAAATGGGTGTGATGACTGCCTATCTAATCCTGTTTGATGTGGTTGTGTGTTGTGTGTCGTGTACCTGGTTGTCCTCCAGAGTCTCCACCAGCTCCTCGTTGGGTTTGAGCAGCATGGTGCCTGTCCGGCCATGAGGCTCGTGTTCAAACACCATGGAGCTCCACGTGCTGTCCAGCTCGGCCAGAGTCTGAGGGGAAGGAAGGAGACCACATGGCAGGGGTTAGTAGGTTGAGAGAGACTAAAAGGCCTGTTCACTATAATCACTAACCTATAATCACTAGCCTAACCACTATAGTTTCTATATGTGTCCTCACCTTCTCCATGCCAGACTCCTTGACGGCCTTGTCCACGATGCTGCGCACCTCGTCCTCAAACTGGTGCAGGTTGAGCTTCAGCAGGTCCTCAAAGGTGGTCTTCTCAGACATATCAAACTTCACCTGGGGGTGGACATGGATTACAGGTTCAGTAAAAGCTTTATAACCTAGCTCTTAGCTATATGATAGCTATATCAGCTCTTTATGACACATCATCAGTCCTGAATGTAATAAGGAAATGGAGAGAAGCATTTTCCAATGTCATTGGATGCATCCCTAATGGCATCCTACTTCCTATATAGTCCTATAAAGGGGAAAGGGTGCCATTTGGGACACGGCCATTGGTGCCTTTGACTGAAGCTGACTTGTACCTTGGTGGCCATCATGAGCTGCAGCCAGTGGCGGTCCCTGATGGCCGGGTTCTGCAGTTCTCCCACGGCGCGCAGTGACGTCATCATGTTCTTCACCATGCTGTCCAATCCGGTAAAGGCATCCCAGGCTCTCATCTCCTTGTCCAGCCCCTTGATGTCCTTGGCGTACTTCTTGGTGTCCATATCCATCTCATCCACGTTGATGTCCTTCCACAGGGTGGTCTTCCAGTCATCCATGTTCCCGCTCACCTGCAGCCACAACAAGCACACAGTCACTCACTGTCCGTCAATCTATTGAATCAGTCAGTGATTATCTAACCATTGACTCAGGTCAGCATAAGATCAGAGTAGAGAATACAAACAAGATGAATAAAAAAACATCTATTAACCAGAGTGACACTATTGCATGCATCCAGATTTTTCCCCCATTAGGTTTATGCCTTTTTTGTATGCCTGTGAGCTGTGGTCTTACCAGCAGGATCATGTCCCAGAGTTCTTTGAGCAGGATGATCTCCTTGCGGCAGGTTTTGAGCTGTTTGTAGTCGGGAACATTCACCTCAAACAGACCGGCCGAGTCTGACAGGCCCTCCATCTCTTCCTCCAAGCCCATGATATCCATCTGAATCTGTGGTTACCCACCGGATTGGAAGGTTTAGGGTTTATACTCAAAACAGAGCTTAAATTAGATCCACAAAAATGTTTGAACTACTCACATCATCGAGAGCCTCGTGTGGGTTTTCAAAAGAGAATTGGAAGAAGGGCTGCTGTCTGAACTTCTCTCTAAACTCATACTGTTTGATCTGTGGACACACAGGGCACACAGCTTCACACCATGCCGATACAGTAACTCTCTCTTCGTCCGTCGTCTCTATGTGATTTATATAGATGTAGCTACATATACCGATGTGTTAAAAATTACCTCAAATTGCTGGCATTTCCTTCGGACGATGTTGACTTCATGTGCTTGCAATGGAGCCAAGTTCTGTTTGACTTGGAGGGACGTCTTTTTCACATTATTCCAGTGCTCTGGAAGATCCTAAACCAAGACACATCGTTTCATGTTTAAAGGCTAAATAAAGCTCAGCTTCTTGTTTTGTTATTGAGCAAGGGAAACCCATGCAGTAAAGAGGTTCTGCCCTTGCTTAAAGAGCTGCTATAAAACAATATCTCTAGTGATCTTAGATCTGTAGTAAGGTGGCACTTTTACCTGGAGTCAGATCTGTGTGTCGCCTACCTGTAGCTGAGCATGGACCTCGTCAGGCAGCTCCTCTCCAAAGTCTTTGAGGAACTGGATGGTTTCCTTGAGAGGGGAGAACATGGTGTCTGTGGCTGCCTGTCTGTCTTTCATCCTCATCAGGTGACCCATGACCCCCACCAGGCCCTGGTAATCCCCTTCCTCCACGGTCTTGGTCAGCCCATCCTTCACCTCCTTGATGAAGCCGTCCAGGTCCCTCAGGCTAGGAGAACACACACACACAAACACAAACACACGCAGACAAAGATGCGCTCACACACACCCACACAGCAGCAGCAGACAATTAAGAGTTGAAGAAAGTCTTCATCCTACCAATGAATCCCATTCTGCAGGTCTTTAACGCAACACCCAGCAGTACTATTGTCCTGTCACTGTTGGTCTGTACCTGTTGGTGACTCGGTCTATGAGGAACTGTTTGAACATCAGGCTCCAACGTTTGATGGTGTTGAGCAGGGCATGTTTGAAGGGACGGATGTCAATCTGGAGCCAGTGCTGCAGCACCTGGGAGTTCTCCAAGTTGCTCACCTCCTTGTATAGTTTCTCATATGTATCGATCTGTAGGGGAACACACACAGCACTCATTGGGACCAACCCTGGAGAACCTAACACTCCTACATCAGTGGAGGCTGCTGAGGGGAGGACGGCTCATAATAATGTCCAGAACAGAGTAAATAGAATGGCATAATACACATGGAAACCATGTGTTTGATGTATTGATATCATTCCAATCATTCCACTCCAGCCATTACTACAAGCCCGTTCTCCCCAATTAAGGTGCCACCAATGTCCTATGTCCTACATAAATTGCTAAGAGTCCCTACTGTGTTTTAGGGGGTGCATCCTAAACGGTACACTCTTCCCTAAAGAGTGCATTACTTTTGATCGGAGTCCTACGGGAATAGGGTGTCATTTGGGATTCTTTCTGTACCTCTTCCTTGAAATCTTTCAGTGTGGGGGGGTTTTTGGGCACGCTATCCTCTCCGTGCGCCTCAATCTCCTCGGGGGAAAGAACTTTGCCGTAGAGGAGGAACTGCTCCATGAAGTCATCCCTGTCATCCTGCCACAGGTAGGCGTATTTATAGAGCACGTCCCGGTACTCCTGGGCCTCTTTCATGGCCCCAACCACCTGGTTCAACACATTCTCACGCATGTCTGACAGCTCTGACATCTCATCCAACTCCACCTTGAGGGACACATGGGAGAAACATACAAAGACACACACCATAGTTTACACAGGGTATGATGGTTCAAAATGGGACACACACATAGGTAACATTCAATCTCACACACACACACAGGGTTGTACTCACATCGTAGCATGTTTTGTTGGTCATTGATATCCGAGGAACTAGTTCAGCAACTTGGTACACATCATGGATGAGACTCTCGACCAGGTCGTAAAAGCCATCAGATATGCCATAGACCAAAGACGGGTAGAACGATGTGTCTCCATCCTCCAATTCAAAACGCACCTCAAACAGTGGGTTTATACTCGACTGCAAGTCAACACAACACGCCAGTTAGTAGCACATAAAGGGATTTAACACGACTGATATCTGTGAGGGTTTGTCTCCGAGATGAATTATACCTTGGCGAGCATGTTACTAGCAAGGAACTTGAGAGACACATTGACGACTTTGTAGAACCCGTCCAGGACTTTGTCATCAATGTAGTCGACGTAGGCCATCCACGAGTAAGTGCTCTCATCTGCTCCAAACAGGTTCTTATTCTCCTACAGACACCAGATACACAGACTCTTCAGCATGGCACACTTATCAAACATTGACTTTATAAAACATTAAGAACACCTGCTCTTTCCATGACATAGACTGACCAGGTGAAAACTATGATTCCTTATTGTACAGTTGAGGATGCCTGGTCATTCTTTAAAAGTAACTTCCTTACCATTTTAGATAAGCATGCTCCGTTCAAAAAATGCAGAACTAAGAACAGATACAGTCCTTGGTTCACCCCAGACCTGACTGCCCTCGACCAGCACAAAAACATCCTGTGGCGGACTGCAATAGCATCGAATAGTCCCCGGGATATGCAACTGTTCAGGGAAGTCCGGAACCAATACACGCAGTCAGTCAGGAAAGCTAAGGCCAGCTTCTTCAGGCAGAAGTTTGCATCCTCCAACTCCAAAAAGTTCTGGGACACTGTGAAGTCCATGGAGAACAAGAGCACCTCCTCCCAGCTGCCCACTGCACTGAGGCTAGGTAACATGGTCACCACCGATAAATCCATGATTATCGAAAACTTCAATAAGCATTTCTCAACGGCTGGCCATGCCTTCCGCCTGGCTACTCCAACCTCGGCCAACAGCTCTGCCCCCGGCAGCTCCTCGCCCAAGCCTCTCCAGGTTCTCCTTTACCCAAATCCAGATAGCAGATGTTCTGAAAGAGCTGCAAAACCTGGACCCGTACAAATCAGCTGGGCTTGACAATCTGGACCCCCTATTTCTGAAACTTTCCGCCGCCATTGTCGCAACCCCTATTACCAGCCTGTTCAACCTCTCTTTCATATCGTCTGAGATCCCCAAGGATTGAAAGCTGCCGCAGTCATCCCCCTCTTCAAAGGGGGAGACACCCTGGACCCAAACTGTTACAGACCTATATCCATCCTGCCCTGCCTATCTAAGGTCTTCGAAAGCCAAGTCAACAAACAGGTCACTGACCATCTCGAATCCCACCGTACCTTCTCCGCTGTGCAATCTGGTTTCCGAGCCGGTCACGGGTGCACCTCAGCAACACTCAAGGTACTAAACGATATCATAACCGCCATCGATAAAAGACAGTACTGTGCAGCCGTCTTCATTGACCTTGCCAAGGCTTTCGACTCTGTCAATCACCATATTCTTATCGGCAGACTCAGTAGCCTCGGTTTTTCGGATGACTGCCTTGCCTGGTTCACCAATTACTTTGCAGACAGAGTTCAGTGTGTCAAATCGGAGGGCATGCTGTCCGGTCCTCTGGCAGTCTCTATGGGGGTGCCACAGGGTTCAATTCTCGGGCCGACTCTTTTCTCTGTATATATCAATGACGTTGCTCTTGCTGCGGGCGATTCCCTGATCCACCTCTACGCAGACGACACCATTCTATATACTTTCGGCCCGTCATTGGACACTGTGCTATCTAACCTCCAAACAAGCTTCAATGCCATACAACACTCCTTCCGTGGCCTCCAACTGCTCTTAAACGCTAGTAAAACCAAATGCATGCTTTTCAACCGATCGCTGCCTGCACCCGCATGCCCGACTAGCATCACCACCCTGGATGGTTCCGACCTTGAATATGTGGACATCTATAAGTACCTAGGTGTCTGGCTAGACTGCAAACTCTCCTTCCAGACTCATATCAAACATCTCCAATCGAAAATCAAATCAAGAGTCGGCTTTCTATTCCGCAACAAAGCCTCCTTCACTCACGCCGCCAAGCTTACCCTAGTAAAACTGACTATCCTTCCGATCCTCGACTTCGGCGATGTCATCTACAAAATGGCTTCCAACACTCTACTCAGCAAACTGGATGCAGTCTATCACAGTGCCATCCGTTTTGTCACTAAAGCACCTTATACCACCCACCACTGCGACCTGTATGCTCTGGTCGGCTGGCCCTCGTTACATATTCGTCGCCAGACCCACTGGCTCCAGGTCATCTACAAGTCCATGCTAGGTAAAGCTCCGCCTTATCTCAGTTCACTGGTCACGATGGCAACACCCACCCGTAGCACGCGCTCCAGCAGGTGTATCTCACTGATCATCCCTAAAGCCAACACCTCATTTGGCCGCCTTTCGTTCCAGTACTCTGCTGCCTGTGACTGGAACGAATTGCAAAAATCGCTGAAGTTGGAGACTTTTATCTCCCTCACCAACTTCAAACATCAGCTATCTGAGCAGCTAACCGATCGCTGCTGCTGTACATAGTCTATTGGTAAATAGCCCACCCATTTTCACCTACCTCATCCCCATACTGTTTTTATTGATTTACTTGCTCTTTTGCACACCAATATCTCTACCTGTACATGACCATCTGATCATTTATCATTCCAGTGTTAATCTGCAAAATTGTAATTATTCGCCTACCTCCTCATGCCTTTTGCACACATTGTATATAGACTCCCCCCTTTGTTTTCTACTGTGTTATTGACTTGTTGATTGTTTATTCCATGTGTAACTCTGTGTTGTCTGCTCACACTGCTATGCTTTATCTTGGCCAGGTCGCAGTTGCAAATGAGAACTTGTTCTCAACTGGCCTACCTGGTTAAATAAAGGTGAAATAAAAAAATTAAAAAAATAAATATTGATGTCACCGTTTAAATCCACTTCAATCAGTGTAGATGAAGGGAAGGAAACAATTTAAAGAACACTTTTAAGCCTTGAGAAACTTGAGACATGGATTGTGCATATGTGCCATTCAGAGGGTGAATGTGCAAGACAAAATATTTAAGTGCCTTTGAACGAGATGTGGTAGTAGGTGCCAGGCACACCGGTTTGTGTCAAGAACTGCAACTCTGCTGATACACTCTCTTGTGTGTATCAAGAATGGTCCACCACCCAAAGGACATCTAGTCAACTTGACACAACTGTGGGAAGCATTGGAGTCAACATAGGCCAGCATCCCTGTGGAACGCTTTCGACACCTTGTAGAGCCCATGCCCCGATGAACTGAGGCTGTTCTGAGGGCAAAAGGGCTGGTTTAACTCAATAGGTGTTCTTAATGTTTTGTACACTCAGTGTACTGAACACTCTCCCAGTGTACTTATTCACTGTTTGTTCAATACTGTATGTAGTAGTTGTTTCTTTACCTGTGTCAGTTGGTGGAGTTTCTCGCCAGACTCTTTGATGGCAGCGTACTTCTTGTTAAGGGCTGCTTGTCTTCCATCCAGATCCAGCAGAGAGTCCTTATTGTCCTTCCTCTCAAACATGGGGCTCACAGACCACTCCTGTCATTCACATCACAATACAACCATCACATCTTCCCTCCAGTGGTACAGTACAGAGGGGAAAGCAGGGGTGTATCAGATAGACGGTCCTAACCTCCATGATTATGTGCATGGCCTCCACGTTGGTCTTAGCCTGGTTGATTCTGCTCTCAAAGTCATGCAAGTTGTCTCTCATCTGCTGGATGTACTCCCACACACCTGGCACACACATAAGTGACCATTATGACCATATGTTATGAATATGAGTAGTAATGTTGTGTTCATCAGCCTTCAGTCCAGTACCTTCCCCATGCCAGCTCAGAGTGCTCTCAGCCAGGGCCAGTTTCTCATCGATGCCCTTCAGCTCCTCCTCAAGCAGTGGAAACTCCACTGGCAGGACGGTGGCTAGGATCTGTGGATGACAGATACCACCTCAGAAGGTTTTTACATTGAGTTTGTGTCTTTCAGTTGCAGTTTTAGAACTAAAACTCCACTCCTTGTATGTTAACCAAACATACATATATTCATCCATCTGTCTATGCCCTCCCTTCCAGTGTCCTGTCCTGTACCTGGTTGTACCAGGAGACGATGAGGTCCAGGTTGCCCACGTATTTCCTGAAGGTCTCACTCTGGGAAAAGACTTCAGCAGCGCTGGGAGGCACATCCTGCTGGCCCTGGATGGTCAGATACTTCACCTCCCTCAGAACGGCCACCAGCTGCAGCGGGATAAACATGTTACTCCTTTCACACCTCACAGACCAGACACACAGAGATATGGCTAACTCTAGCATAGTCTGTTTAGTCTACAGAAAGTGTCAAGACAGAGTGTGTGTTTGGAGAGAGAGTGTGTGTGTGTGGGCTGTGTGTGTGTGTGTGTGTGTGTGTGTGTGTGTGTGTGTGTGTGTGTGTGTGTGTGTTTAGAGGGCGTTTAGAGGGCCAGACCTGCTTGTTGAAGTTGACACTGAGGACGTTGTTCTTGGTGTTGCGTAGAAGCAGAGGCTGCTCCAGGTTGAACTGGCAGTCAGTGCCGACCCGGGATGTCCACTCTGTGTACACGCTCACACAGTACTGGTGCAGCAGCCCCATCATCTCTTCATACTTCTGGAACACCAGCCTGGCCTCATCCGTGTCCATACACCTGGATACAACACAACACACAGGACTGTTAGCCTCCAATACACACTGACAGCAACTGTCTGCAAGGCCATTTTAATGCATTTCATTTCAACATGCGTATTCATAGAAAAAAAGTTAAAAGGTGAGGAGTCTCAGATGCTTTGTGCATAGTTAACCAGGACACTGACAGTAGTGTATACTAGAGTATGAGTGGCGGACCATACTACAGCACGTACGGGTGGTGGATAGCCTTGAAGTTCTTCATGGGGATCTGGATGCGGTCTTGTACCTCCCTGGCCCAATTGAGTTGCCCGGCAACGTGGGGCATGTTTTTGGCAATGGGCGGGACGCCTTTACATGTCTCCACGGCTGCCATCTGGGCGTCGTACACCAGCTTGGTGTGGTCCAGCTCTGAGCTGAACATTTCCACCAGCTCCTTGTACTTAGAACAGATCTGGTTCTGGATGTGAGGGCGCTCCAGGATGAAGCCAAACATGTCCAACATCTACATGCAGGAGGAAATGGAAGGGGGTTTTGAAGAGTGACTTTCACTACTGTACATACTTTAGGTTTCAGAACACCTTACATTAGACTGACCTTGACAGCAGACTCTGTGGAGGCACAGTCATCGAAAGCCTGGCACAGGATGGTGCCTAACCGTCTCTCAAAGTCCAAGATCTGGTCCTGGAACTTCCTGAAGTTCTCATCAAAGCTCTGAGGGAGAGGGAAAGAGGAGCAACTCTGATTCCCTAGTAGTGCACTACTCTGAACATCACAGCTGGCTCTGCGTCTGACTTTACACCTCATTCCCTAGTAGAGCACTACTCTGAACATCACAGCTGGCTCTGCGTCTGACATTATACCTCATTCCCTAGTAGTGCACTACTCAGAACAACACAGCTGGCTCTGCGCCTGACATTACACCTCATTCCCTAGTAGTGCACTACTCTGAACATCACAGCTGGCTCTGCGTCTGACATTACACCTTACTCCCTAGTAGTGCACTACTCAGAACAACACAGCTGGCTCTGCGTCTGATATTACACCTTACTCCCTAGTAGTACACTACTCTGAACAACACAGCTGGCTCTGCGCCTGACATTACACCTTACTCCCTAGTAGTGCACTACTCTGAACAACACAGCTGGCTCTGCGCCTGACATTACACCTTACTCCCTAGTAGTGCACTACTCTGAACAACACAGCTGGCTCTGCGTCTGACATTACACCTCATCCCTAGTAGCGCACTAGTTTTGTCCAGAGCCAAGGTTGGTTACCTTGTTGCCTGTGTCGATGGCGTCGTATTTGCACTCTGCGAATATTTTGATGAGATCAAGGAACTCCTCGTAGATGCTGAAGACCATGTTTCCCAGGGCGCTGCCTCGGACCCCCTGGATGTCCACCTTCTCCAGCTTTAGCAGCTCCACTGACACCGCATACACCTCCTACCAGACGCAGGTTAGCCCAGTGTGTGTGTGTGTGTGTGTGTGTGTGTGTGTGTGTGTGTGTGTGTGTGTGTGTGTACCTCTATGGTCTGTAGACGCTGCAGGAAGGCATCCAGCCTGGTAAACACGAGGTGTGAAGGGAAATCCCAGTTCTTTGAGTTTCCATTCTAGACATAAATGTACAGAGATAATTGACTTTAGTCATAGGGTTGTAACACTTGAAGGTTTGATGAAATGTTGCCTTGAGTGTTGTAAAATAGGTGAGAGTGTAAAAATGTATACTGACTTTGAAGTATTTGTCCATGTCGACTTTGCACTGATTGTAAGTCTCTCTGAGGGTCACCAAGGTGACAATGCTCATCCTGATGTTTCCCAGAATCTCGTCGATCTCCCCCATAAGGCCCTTCATCACCTCCTCTGGACCCAGGAAGTTCCTTGTCTGCAGCACACAGGAGGACAGTCTCCAAAATATGAATGTTTCTTTACTAGGTGAAATGTGTTTTTGTAGTAGGGGCTAGGTCTGAGAAGTGTCTAGGGAAGGGGGCTAGGGGGTAAGTATATTCTGATTGGAGTTATTAAAAAGACATTGAAAAGACATGCACTTTGGAAAAACATCACTGACAATTACCATATCAATGAAGAGGTTGCAGATTTCTTGGAGGATGACAATGATCCTAGCAGGGTGGCTGTAGTGCTCAGAGTTAGCCCAGGTTAGACACACTGTGTGCATCACAGCTCCCACGTAGGTTGGCAGCTGCAAATAGGACAGAGGGAAAAGGTGTAAAGTGAAGGTTTAAAGATAATTATCTGAATTAATATGATGGACACATGAAGCTGTTTTCACCTGTGAGTACTCCAACTGTTCAATCTCATCAAGTATCTTCTGCAGTGGCTTCAGATAAAGAACAATATCCCGTGCTTCCGTCCGACCTACAATGGATGAGGGTGGCATAACATATAATGCATGCAGGTCCACGACCATTTGTGTTCAAACAGGGAAATCTGAGTTAGTGAAAACGTTGTTTAACCTTCATTGACATCCCTGTAGATACTCTTCAGTGCTGGCCAGTAGGTACTTGATGCTTTTTCAACAATTTCTGCCATCTTGCGCACTTTTGGCTCCATCAACTTCAGAAAAAAGAAAGGACCATGACCAATTGACCTATCAGTATTCACACTCCTGATACCTGCAGCGCAGCTCGAGTTAGGGCTAGATTCAATCAGATTGACATCCACATAGCATTGTTTTGGCAGTGTCGGAACTGCATTAGAGCTGTCAAATCAACAAGCGACCTGTTGCGTTACTTTATCACGGACACTGCCATTGGATGCAACTAAACCACACAGACTATAATCCGATAAAGCCCACGCAGCCACATTAGAAGTTCATGCAGCTGCGTTACAAATTCAAACATTCAAATTAGACTGATTGCCATAAATCCTCCATCCAAATTAACATGAAAACATGCATTAGCCTAACATCAATGGTTTGACATTACAGTCATTATTGCTAACATCGATAGAGCCTACGACTTCTACTAGCACCGTTTAGAAGTTGTAACGCAGTATGTATAATAAGGAAGGGAGTCGTTTGTGACACAGAGGAGCAGCAACTCATCAATATGTCAGCTCATACCCAGCCCAGAATGTACTCTTAAGAAGCCAAATGTATTTTTTTTATATTTTACCAGATAAGTTGACTGAGAATACATTCTCATTTACAGCAACAACCTGGGGAATAGTTATGGGGGAGATGAATGAGCCAATTGTAAGCTTGGGATGGTTAGATGACTGTGATGGTATGACAGGCAGATTGTGAATTTAGCCAGGACACCAGGGTTAACACCCCTACTCTTACAATAAGTGCCATGGGATCTTTAATAAGCACAGACAGTCAGGACACCTGTTCAACAACCCCTCCAAAATACAGCACACTACACAGGGAAATGGCTTTTTTTTTTTTTGAACAGAGAAAAGAGTGCCTCCTACTGGCCCTCCAACACCACTTCTAGCAACATCTGGTCTCCCATCCAGGGACCAACCCTGCTTAGCTTCAGAAGCAAATCAGCAGTGGGATGCAGGGTGGTATGCTGCTGGCTAAAGTTACCTTTTCTCCTTAAGATCTAAGGACAAGAGAACGACTGATAATCAGCCGGGCCGATATTGGCCTTTTCTAGTCTATCGGCATTTCTCTATCGGCTAAGCCGATAGTCCCTCTACATAGCGAAATTGTTGCTATGCCAGCTGCCACTCACCACCTGCACCAGCTAGATCATTATCCAACAGAAAGGTGCAGTATTGAGAACTGGATGAATTGACACAGTGACCAAAATCGACCAGCCGCAATCGTATCTGTAAATTGACAATTGATAGTCGGATTAGATGATTGTCATAATAGGGAAATAATAAAGTGTTTTAAAATGCCTAAATAAAGGTTGTCAATAGGGTTAGCTACCTAAGACTATTCCTACATGTTTATGGACCAAGAACAGTGTGTGTGTGTGTGTTCTCACTTCTCAAACTATGGGCAGATTTCAATCATTCAGACAGAACGTGCATCATTGTTTTAACTTTTTTCCTACTCTCGCTCTCCTTGTTAAATATTATTCACATTTGTGGCTTTACGCCATTGAGCTAGTTCTCATAGTAGCAGTAAACAGCAGCAAGTGATATGAGAAGCAAGTATATGAGCGATAGGGAGATGTGAAAGGGAGCGGAGATACAGCCTTGCTCTATCCAATCGTAGCAGTAGGATCAAGTTACAACCTGCCCATTTCTTGACAGCTGAACTAGCCAATTTAATTGTTTCTAATTTCGAGAGTCCCGTCCTGTTCAGCCGCCCACTATCGCTGTCCTTCCATTGAAAGTGAATGACACCACCAAAACATCTGCTATGTAGTGATGGGGAGTCGACTCCTTGCCCGCCGACTCCCGGTGTCGACTTCCATTTGTGGGTGTCAAGCTTCGATTCCGCCTCATAAGATTCAGAATTTCTGCAACGGAGGAAACTATTTGCCATTGTCTACATCCGAGAACAAACTATTGCATCTTTACCGGCAAAGGGAGGGAGAGAGAGGGGAGGGGTACAGCCATAGGTAGGCATGACAGCCATCAGGCAGACAGTCAGAACTGTACATCGGTAATCAAAAGATGTATTGGCTATCGCAATGCTGTACCCATCACAATGTCGAACTATCGCAATGTCTCACACAAGTTCACTAAAGTAGGGGCTATCAATGAGTAGGCTGAGCTATTCTACACGCAACAGACCGAACACCAAACACACACTAGCATTTTTCATAGCAAAAAGAGCAGGGGAGCCAGCGAGGGAGAGAGGGGATAGGTGCAGGTAGACAGACAGTCGGAACCGTGCGCATAGGCTATATCTTGGTAATCTGTATATCTCTTGTCTTGCAATGCCTCGTAAATTGACTAAAAGTATATACCAGGCTATGAATGAGTATGGCTAAGCTATTATTCATTGTGCCAGCGAATTGAAGTTGAACGTCGCCAAATGCATCAGTTTAATTATGCCTAAATGTGCAAAAAAAGTATTTTTTCTAAAGCTTATTTAATGAAACCCTGGCTGCTTGTTGATGTCCTAGGTCAGGGTTCTCCAACCCTGTTCCTGGAGAGCTACCTTCCTGTAGGTTTTCAGAAGCTCATGTCAGCAGGATGTGGACATTGTTATTAGGAAGGACATCTACCATGGATCGCTAAAATAATGATTATGATCACACCATCAATTTACAGTGGCAAGAAAAAGTATGTGAACCCTTTGGAATTACCTGGATTTCTGCATAAATTGGTCATAAAATGTTATCTGGTCTTCATCTAAGTCACAACAATAGACAAACACAGTGTGCTTAAACTAATAACACACAAACAATTATATGTTTTCATGTCTTTATTGAACACACTGTGTAAACATTCAACCAGCGTCTCTAGTAATACCTGTCTGAATAGGGCTATAACATGGCAAAGAATAGGCTTATCAGTGTAGAGTGCAACGTCTGCACTGGGATCCTGCGCACAGCAGAAATACCTCTGAACTATTCTAGTTCCTAGACATCACCTTCTAAATTCAAACAAAATAGGCATTTTATAGGCAAAGTTGATGAGCAAGTGGGCGGCATCATGCTCATGTCAGTCCTCTAGAACGCAGATGTAGTCTTCCTAGTACGACTCTGCAATAATGAAGTGTTGTGTACATGTATGCGCATCTGCTTCAGAATGTTTTGGGAGTCGAGCAAGAGTCGACTCCTTCAACTACGACCACAGGAGTCGGAGTCGAGCAAGAGTTGACTCCTTTTACTCCAACGACAGGAGTCGGAGTCATCTCCACGAATCCTGGAGTTGTGCACCATTACTGCTATGCAGCTGTCAGCCAACACTGGTTATTACTGGCTATCCAGACTCCTTTCTCCGACGAAACGCTACGCCACACCCATGGACGTTAGTTTCTTCTCCGCAATGAGTCTAGCTAGATCTGAGTACCTACCCAACCCTTCACCGAATGCGAGCCCATTCGGGGTCGTCTGATCGGTACAGAAAACGATGGGTTGGGAGAGAGCCAGAACACACGTGGGTAAAGCGGCGGTTTGAAAATGTGTCATTGGCTTTGATACTCTGATCGGTTAGAGACAATACAATCGCTCATGACAATACAAACACCCCGCGTCACCACAAACAACTTCAATGATGGCAGTCTCAGACTAAAGTATGTATAGAATGTCAGATCAGGGGAATAATTTAGTGTGAGTCATCAGGCTAGATTAGTGCTTGATCTGATTGAATCCTGACCTGCTAATGCAGGTCCCCTTTCGCTGTCGATTCAACACCACCTAATTGTTGGCCTAACCCAATCAGAACCATGGACAGCTCCTAGCACTGACAGCGCACAAAGACACACGTTTCAAACAACAATATCATCTTTCATATTGTTTTTTTTTTATATTGTAAAATAGGGTACCTGTGCATAAATACACTCCAGGTTCACGAGTCTGTTGTTCCAGAAATCAAACTCCACTCTGGGCAGTGGGTTCAGTCCATCCAGGATCGGCTGGGCAGAGTCTTTACTAAGAACCTCTGTCACCTGGTGAGTCCAGTCGATTATCACCGTCTCAAAGGCATGCATCAACTTACTGTCAATGGAGCAAGAGAGCCTGCATTGGGGGAAAGGAGACAATGCACTGTTTATTTTCAACGGTCAATGTATTATACGATTTGAGACATTACGGGAGGTGACAGTTTAATACCGGTAGGTGTATTCTGAATCTTCAAGAGCATCTGCGTTTGCTGGTAATGGCAGGAATGTTCTGCCTTTGATTTGACCTCCAACGACGAACACTTCATTCTTCAGTTTGTGTGCATGGCGAGACACATCATCTGAAACCACCCTGGGCCAGCATCTGGTGTTGTCTTTGTTGGTGTGTAGAGGGTAAGCAATCTGGAGAAACACTTGTTAAATTTATGAGCGACCGTTTAATTTATCAATAGCTACAACCAGTCCCTTGAGTACCAGCACCTCAAATGTTCTAGCTACTGCTTGAGCTCCTATTCCTCTTGTAGCTAGAATATTAGCTCAAAAATATTGTGCAGTTCCTGTTCCAGTTCCACCTACAGTGGAAGTCGGAAGTTTACATACACCTTAGCCAAATACACTTATACTCAGTTTTTCACAATTTCTGCCATTTAATCCTAGTAAAAATTCCCTGTCTTAGGTCAGTTAGGAGCAGCACTTTATTTTAAGAATGTGAAATGTCAGAATAATAGTAGAGAGAATGATTTATTTCAGCTTTAATATCTTTCATGACATTCCCAGTGGGTCAGAAGTTTACATACACTCAATTAGTATTTGGTAGCATTGCCTTTAAATTGTTTAACGTTTCGTGTAACCTTACACAATAAATTGGGTGAATTTTGTCACATTCCTCCTGACAGAGCTGGTGTAACTGAGTCAGGTTTTTTAGGCCTCCTTGCTCACACACGCTTCTTCAGTTCTGCCCACAAATTTTCTATAGGATTGAGGTCAAGGCTTTGTCCTTAAGCCATGGTGTTTATACTTGCGTACTATTGTTTGTACAGATGAACATGGTACCTTCATATGTTTGGAAATTGCTCCCAAGGATGAACCAGACTTGTAGAGGTCTACAATTTTTTAAATGAGGTCTTGGCTGATTTATTTTGATTTTCCCATGATGTCAAGCAGAGGGAGTGAGTTTTTTAAATATTTGTTTAACCTTTATTTAACTAGGCAAGTCAGTTAAGAACCATTTATTATTTGCAATAACAACCTAGGAACAGTTTGTTCAGGCAAACTGGTAAGGCAACCTGCCTTGTTCAGGGGCAGAACGACAGATTTTTACCTTGTCAGCTCAGGGATTTGATCTTGCAACTATTTTGTTTACTCGTCCAACGCTCTAACAACTAGGCCACCTGCCACACAGCTAGGCCAGCTTGAAGGTAGGCCTTGAAATACATCCACTGGTACACCGCCAATTGACTCAAATTATGTCAATTAGCCTATCAGAAGCTTCTAAAGCCATGACATCGTTTCTGTAATTTTTCAAGCTGTTTAAAAGCGCAGTCAACTTAGTGTATGTCAACTTCTGACCCACTGGAATTGTGATACAGTGAATTATAAATTAAATAACCTGTAAACAATTGTTGGAAAAATTACTTGTGTGATAATGTCCTAACCGACTTGCCAAAACTATAGTTTGTTAACAAGAAATTTGTGGAGTGGTTGAAAAACCAGTTTTAATGACTCCAACCTAAGTGTATGTAAACTTCCGACTTCAACTGTACCGTTAAATATAAACCGCCACATACACTTGAAACAAATAGCCAACACCGGCACCTATTTCAGTCCAAGTCTAGTTGACATTGGGCTAGCTAGGCGGCCTGGCCTAACATTACTCACCCCCTCAATTGCGCCGATTGTAGCGTCCACTGGGGAATTCGCGACGTCTCCAATAAATACATTCTTTATATTGTCTTTTGTAATAACTTCTTTATCTTTCTTGATAAAATATACAGCTTTGTTTTTAATTGTTTGCGGAAACTCAAGGCTGCAAACAAGTTGGGATGCAGCATTTAGAGAAATAACAAGGCTATTGATGTCGGATTTTTCAATGAAGTTGCCGATCAAAGCTCGGGTTTCCTCCCCGGCAATAAACTTCTGCCATTTGTCAGGTTTCAACTTTAGCGCCTTTAAAGTCACGTTCTGTAAAAACACGATCCTCTGATCTTCTCCTTCCATGTTATCATACAGTTTGACAGCCACAGTCAACTATTTGCTAGCTATTCCTTAATGTTCAGTGTACGTTAATCTTACCAGCTAACGTTAGCTACCAAGCTAAACTACAACTGACAAAACGTTGGAAATCAAATGTGAAATACGTTCCTCGTGCTCAGAGTGTTCACCCATTCCTAACGGTTTTTGTTTGGACTGTCAATCAGCGCTAAAGGCTCGAGCTATTGAATGTGGACCCTATCATTGCTGTGCCCATAGGTGGATCTCTATGGCTGTCTCCAATTTCTGTCTTGTGTGGTTACATCCAATGGCAAAACATCTCTAAAGTTGTGTGTTAACTTCACCTATCAAGTCAAATATTAAACAAAGAAAGCAAATATGAGATTAACATGAGATTTAATAAATCTGAGATCTGGTTAACTGAAATCAAATAAACAAACATATGATTGCATAAAGAGGGACAAACCTTTGATACAAAACAACTTTACAAGAAATTATATGTATTATTGATAAACAAACAAACAAATAATTCAAGCTTGATTTACATTTCATAAACAGTGCATTGTGAACAAAAATTACTGATTAATTTATCTGCCAATGAAAAACAAAAACACAGCCCTCCAAAGGGGTCATTGATGACAGAAATGCATCTTATAAGACAACACATTTGTAACAGACAGCATACAACTGTATAATAACACTGTGAAAGGTCTTTATAAAAATTATCCTTCCCTGCAAACTTACTGTTTATGCAAAAGTACTCATCACAATATCAGAATAAGAGACAGAATATTTCAACCTGAGTAGTGATATATTACAATCCTTTGTTTCCCTCAACCCCCTTCTTGATTTCTTTCTCCCCTCCCTCCATACCACCTCCTTCCACATGACTGTGCAGTTGTAGTAACAGAGGTATCAAAACAAGAAACTAAATTAAGAACAGAACTAACACAGTGATGGCATAACAAGGCTTTCGGCCAAGACAGTATTTTTTTTAAACTATTGTGCCGACTCAGCTCCCATATCTCACCCCCCAGATCACTGACACAGGCCAATGTCCCGGAAACATTTAACAAAACAACAAAGTATCATCTCGACCCGTAAGGGGCGAAAGAGAGAGCGAGAGAGGAAACAGTGGTGGTTTGTTATGGGAACCATTCAGAAAGAGATAGTGCTGTCATTACTACAGAGCATCATGAGAAGAGGTTTATGTAAAAAGAGGTTAATGGCACCTTTCTCTGTTCATTTTATATCAAAGCAAAATATTGCCTGATGTAACTTCCTGTAGAGGGCGCTGAAGGAGGTCCAATCCTCTCTGCATCCTGATCTCCATCCTAAACCCGTGCCCCTTCAAAATCCTTCCCCTCCAGTGTTTGTGTATCTGAAGAATGCAACATGTAATCAATATGATGACAGCTTCCACCTTTCAGATTGTGGGGACATTCTGCTTTCTTATATACATAATTCTATAGTTCCTTTAGTAATTCCTTTAGTTCAGGTCCATAGACACTGGGCTATAGAGTAGAGTGAGGTCTGCTGCTTCTCCTGCTGAAGTGCTGGAGCCTTTCTACGGGCTAGTCAGAGCCGACACCTTCTTCTTCCGGGCTGCCACCATCTCATAGAAGGGGTCCCTGCTGATGGCTTTTCTACAGGGAAGAGGGGGGAAAGCAATATTGATTTTACATTTGGCTTGGGACTAGAACAGGATCATACATATCAAGAACAGGACAGGATGGAAATAAGAGAAGGGTTGTGTCCCAAATATCTCTCCTTTCTCCCAAAGTGTGCACTTGTTCACATTCCTTCATGGATATGAAAGGATATTACTGGTATAAGTCCCCCTAGCCCATGTCTACACCAATCCAATGCTTTTAAACTTGTGGGGAGTAGTGAATGTGTGTACACGTCACAAAGAAGAAGAGGTTATTTGGACAGCCAAGATCTCACTTGATGCTGGTGATCCATTCTTCCTTCTCCTCAGCTGTGGGGGCAGAGATTCGATAGAAGGTGTGGTTGCCCTCGACAACGCGTCCGTCCGCCTCGGTCTTACACGCCTTGATCACCTGATCCCTGTGGTCCGGGATGAACAGCTCAAAACAGTTCTGAGAGAGAGCGAGAGAGAAGGGGGGAGGTGTGACAGAGGCTTCTAAAAGTAAACAGGGAGAATGGCAGGAGAACGAGCACAGGAAAAGAGAGGGAGAGAGAGTAACTTACTGGTTTCTTAGAGTCGTCCACCTCTCTAATACTAAGATTCTCCAGAGGGATGATACCCCTAGGCTCCTTATCCTGGAGGGAGAGAAGGTTATAGCTCATAATTGATACAAAGAAAGCAATGGAGAAAAAGCATGACAGAAAAAGAAAAACTCACAGTAGTGTACTCAAAGTAGTACAGGCAGTTGTCTGTGAGGATGAACCATCGTCTCTTCCACGTCTTCACACGGCCTCCTGAGGGGGTTAAAAGTCAGTTCAATCAGGATTCATAGAAGCTAAATGCAAAGATTAAATGCATCTTTAATGCAGTCATGCTTCTCAGAAGGCACATCATGACGACAACAAAGTCGACCATGAACACAATGCATTAGATGGCATGTTGATTGGATGGTAGGGTTACGTTTAAAGGTAGTTTGCGTTTAGAGGTTGATAACCTTAGGACCTCACAGCATGAGTAACACAGAGCAGATAAATCACATCTTGCCAACAATTAAACACCATTTCATTCTTTATAATGAAATCATAGTTAACAGTAGATTTTAATTGGACAGAGCGGTGGGCAGTAGGGAAACAGCACCCTGAAGCAAAGCACATACAGGCTGGGGAGGGTAATGTTTACAATCCAGACATATACATTTACATACCTCCTGGAGACCAAAATCACCCAAACAAAACAAATGAAGAAAAAAGACAAAAAGAAACTACATTAAGCCATTAATATTTCTACTAATTTTATACCATAATTAGGCTCTATTCTATACTGAACAAAAATATTAAGACATGCAACAATTTCAACGATTATACTGAGTTAAAGTTCATATAATGAAATCAGACAATTTAAATAAAATGTATTAGGCCGTAATCTATGGATTTCACATAACTGGGCATGGGCGCAGCCCCGGGTGGGCCAGGACCAGCCAATCAGTATGAGTTTCTCTCCACAAAAGGGCTTTATTAGAGACATAAATACTCCTCAGTTCATCAGCTGTCCGGGTGGCTGGTCTCAGACAATCACACAGGTGAAGAAGCCGGATGTGGAGGTCCTTGCTGGCGTGGTCACACGCTGTTTAATTGCTGTTACACACTGTTTAATCAGCTTCTTTACATGCCACACCTGTCTGGTGGATGGATTATCCACAAAATCCAGAAAGGCTCACTAACAGGGATATTAACACATTTGAGCGAAATAAGCTTTTTGTGTATATGGAACATTTATGGGATTTGTTTTCTCAACTCATGAAACATGGGACCAACACTTTACATCCCTCAAACTCAACTCTGGACCTCAAAGACAGTTCCCCTTTATTTTTTCATTATTCCCCTCTAATTAGGGACTGATTTAGACCTGGGACACCAGGTGTGTGCAATTAATTATCAGGTAGGACCAGCAGGCTCCGGACCTCGTAGGGTAAGAGTTGAGTACCCCTGCTTTACATGTTGCATTATATCTTTGTTCAATATATGTATGACTGAGAAGACCAAACTGGAGAGTGTAGGTCTGCATCTGTCCACCAGAGAGCAGTGGCAACATCAATAAAACTGGCTGTCCTGTTCTCCAATTAATGTAAACTGCAAAGTTGACACTTACCTAGTTTGAGTAGCCAGCCCTCCCGGTCGGGGTTGAAGAAAGTGTGTGTGAGGTCGTTCCCATCATCCTCTGGGATCTTAAAGGGTTCGTTCTTTATACTCTCATACAGGTTCTACAAAGAGAGAAGGGAATGGAAAGAGAGAGCGAGAAAGAGATTATAAGACGTTTGATGCAAACACAGAATGGGGGTATACTACAATTGAAGCTAGATCTACTCAGGGTTTTCTAAAGTTAACCAGCTTCAGTTAGCTTCACATTTCAGCTCAGGCTTTATCCGTACTACGACGCTGCTAACTCTAGCAGGCTTGTAACTGTGCATGCATGTCACAAGTGGCTAGTCGAAAGCCAAACTCTTCATTGAGACAATGCTGAAACATCAATCCATGGGCGAGTCAATGTCGCATTTTCATTGATGAAAGAAAAGTCATCTAGCAAATTCAGTGTGATATTGGCTTGATGAAGAGCGGTCTCTTTTATTACGTATCGTTAATGCTGTCTTTGGTGTGCTTATCATGAGCACCATTTTTTATTAAATAAAAGTATTAAAAATAGATGCCCCAGTACTTTTGTATACTTTTTAGCCCATAGTTCGGTAAGTGGCACCAAAAGCTGTCTCTGAAAATACAAGGGGCTGAAGCTCATTGGCTAGAACTCGAATTGCTAGGGGGCCAGCCCACGTGTGGGGAAATGCAGGGAAAATGGCACGGCACAGCTTCAAGAAAACCGTCACTTTCAAACTAGGGATTTCGTGGCTAATTGAGGTAAGACAGTAATTCTGCTAATAGATGATGCATGGGTGAACCACACAGATGCATCTAGCCAAAAGCGGATAACTAACGTTCTTAGTCCCTAACCCGCCCGGGAGCAGGTTAGTTCAGAAGGATTCGTTGCCATAGAAATTGACCTGGCTAAAAGGTGAGCGACTTTCATGGTACCATTTATCCAGAGTTGAACTCAGAACTGACCAAAGTTACCTTGCTAACTCCTCAAACCACATACATAGTATAGGGCTCAGGTCCTCAGCCAATCCTAGTATACTATGGATAGAGGGAGGGACAGGTAAAGGAAAAGGGAGGGGAATAGAGAGAGCTTGGTAGAAAAACAGAGGGATGGAGAGAGTGATGGGGAGAGATACAGATTGATAGATACCCTGAGTAGGTCCTCAGGTAAGTCTCCGCCATCGTTGATTCCTCTGTTCATGGTGGTGAATCTCTGGTGGGAGGGTTTGTCCTTCACATTGGGGTTATGGAGACTGGTGTTCAGCATGATCACAGCAAACGACAACACATAACACGTATCTGGAACACAGAGATGGACGGGGAAGTTAGTGTGTGTGTGTGTGTGTGTGTGTGTGTGTGTGTGTGTGTGTGTGTGTGAGCATGCTTGCGTATGTGTGTGCATGCAAGTGTGTGTGTGCGGTGGCCTTTCTATACCGCTGTGCTGGAAGACGCCAGGGTTACAGTGACAGTATCTCTGGGCAAACGCCTCCATCATGCGATCGATCTTCTGGGCTTCACCTGGCAACCGGAAACTCCACAGGAACTGCCTGGGGGAGAGGACATGCAAACATAAGAGTGTGGTGTGTGTGTGTATGGTGAGCATATGTGTATGTGTTACCTGAGGGCCTGGACCAGGTTAAGGTCAGTAAACTCATGCAGCTCCACAAAGGCTTGTAGAACCTCAAGATTGAAATCCTCTCTACAGAAACACATAAACAGTATTCAGGTGATAAAAGCGACTAGATCAGCGTTGCGTTCAGTAGGGAATACTGTAGCTAAACGCTTTGAAACCGAAAAGTAGTGTTTCTTATTGGACAAGTTCAATGCGGTTTCTTCATGTTTCATTCCATATCCGAATGTTTCTTGCCAACTGAACAGGACCTAGGTAAGTTAAGGAGATTTATCAGAAAAAAGCTATGAAACCAGAAACATACCCAAATATAATCTAATAGATTCAATCTATAATCTCCTAATCCTTGCCTCCTCTCTGTGGCCAGCACATGTATGTGTCCAGAAACAAATGGGCCAAATCAATATCACTGAGTTGAGAATGCATTAACCCAGAGTTTCCCAAACCTGGTCCTGGAGCCTCCCCTTGGTGCCAGTTTTGTTTTTTACCCTAGCACTACACAGCTGTTTCTTGCTAAATATTTTCTTAACTCTTCAGGAACTGCACTGTTGGTTAAGGGCTTGTAAGTAAGAATTTCACGGGAAGGTCTAGACTGGTTGTATTTGGCGCATGTGACAAATAAAAGTTAGATTTGATACAAATAACCAACTCATCATTAAGCTTTGATTATTTGAGTCAGCTGAGTAGTGCTAGGGCAAAAAAACAGGAACGAGTTTGGGAATTCCTGCATTAACCCACCTAATAGCTCATCCATCAATCTCTTTCAATGTCTCTCCCACACTCTCACTCTTTTCACTCTCCCGTTTCTCACCTCTCCCCCAGATAGTCTCCGATGGCGGTCTTGTTTAGCCCCTCCCCTTTATAGAGGAACTGGGCGATGTCATCACTGGTGTTCTTCAGCAGACCGCTGTCAATCAAAAACCGGATCCCCTGATTGATGGTACACACAGTCAAATCAGAACACAGAACCACAGCCAGAGCACCAATCACAGAACAGAGAGGCTGGTTTACGATTGGGCTTCACCTTCTTTGGGTCCATGTTGAACTTCTTGCACCCCATGAACACCTGCTTGTTTCTCTGCATGCTTTTCCTACAGACACAACAGTCATTAAGGTGGAACTGAGTGTTTTAGCAACATGAAATCTTATTCAAATCTGTTCATATATACCCCCTGCAAGAATGACACCTTTTTTTACATTTTCTGACAAGCAAGTGCTTAAATATGGTGAGTTTCACATTTCCATAAACGTTTCCATAATTGTTTTGAATGTTTGGGAATGACGTATAGTAAGGCATTTGTGACAATTCTATAGCAATATAGAGTGGGAAATCGGCCGTGGGTTGGACAATTAGACACTGCAGGTAATAAAACCATCTGTCTCATCCAGGACCGGAGTCCAATCAGATGTACATTAGGCCTTTATGGAAACAAGCCATTTGTCATACGGGCCTGCCATCATTCACTTTGAACTGGACTGTGTGTTTGCAGGCAGTAGCAAAAGGGCGACTTCAGCGCATTACAATGCATTCGCCAAAAAATACACATAAACGGATTACTGCAAATATGTACACTGAACGAAAATATAAAAACCCAACATGTAAAGTTTTGGTCCCACTTTAGCTGAAATAAAAGATCCCAGAAATGTTTCACACCCTCAAAAAGCTTATTTCTCAGAAATGTTGTGCACAAATTTGTTTGCATCCCTGTTAGTGAGCATTTCTCCTTTGCCAAGATAATCCATCCACCTGACAGGTATGGCATATAAAGAAGCTGATTAAACAGCATGATCATTACACAGGTGCACCTTGTGCGGGGACAATGGCCTCTCTCAAATGTGCAGTTTTGTCACACAACACAATGTCACAGATGTCAATTGTTTATGGCGCGTGCAATTGGCATGAAGACTGCAGGAATGTCCACCAGAGCTGTTGCCAGGGAATTGAATGTTCATTTCTCTACCATAAACAGCCTCCAACATCTTTTTAGAGAATTTGGCAGTATGTCCAACCAGCCTTACAACATGTAACCATGCCATGCCAGCATGGTTAAATCTGTTAACCATGCCATGCCAGCATGGTTAAATCTGTTAACCATGCCATGCCAGCATGGTTAAACAACCACCCCATGAAACTGTTCTTTGCACAACCAAAGAATTTCTGTACAAACTGTCAGAAACGTCTCAGGGAAGCTCATCTGCGTGCTCACCGTCGATGGCCACTGGCACGCTGGAGAAGACAAATCAAATGTATTTCTATAGCCCTTCCTACATCAGCTGATGTCAAAAAGTGCTTACAGAAACCCAGTCTAAAACCCCAAACAGAAAGCGATGCAGATTTGGAAGCAGAGTGACTAGGAAAAACTCCCTAGAAAGGCAGGAACCTAGGAAGAAACCTAGAGAGGAACCAGGCTCTGAGGGGTGGCCAGTCCTCTTCTGGCTGTGCCGGGTGAAGATTATAACAGTACATGGCCAAGATGTTCAAATGTTCATAAATAATAATAATCACAGTGGTTGTAGAGGGTGCAACAGGTCAGTGTTAGTTGGCTTTTCATAGCCGATCATTCAGAGTTCGAGACAGCAGGTGCGGTAGAGAGAGCTCTTCACAGTTGAATCCCGGTTTCAACTGTACGGGGCAGATAGCGTGTATGACAGCGTGTATGGCGCCGTGTGGGCAAGTGGTTTGCTGATGTCAGAGACGGTGACGGTGGGGTTATGGTATGGGCAGGCATAAGCTACAGACAACGAATGCACAGAGATACCTTGACGAGATCCTGAGGCTCATTAACGTGCCATTCATCTGCTGCCATCACCTCACGTCTCAGCATGATAAAAACATGTTGGTCACACAGAAAACAAAATGGCACAAGGATCTGTATACAATTCCTTGAAGCTGAAAATGTCCGTTCTTCCATGGCCTGCATGGCACCAGACGTCACCCATTGAGGTTGTTTAGGATGCTCTGTATCGACATGTACGACAGCTTGTTCCAGTTCCCACCAATATCCAGTAACTTCGCACATCCGTTGAATCAATTCTATGCAAAGGAGATATGTCGAGCTGCATGAGGCAAGTGGTGGTCACACCAGATACTAACTGGTTTTCTGATCCACACCCCTATAGTACCTTGTTTTTAAGGTATCTGTGACCAGCAGATGCATATCTGTATTCCCAGTCATGTGAAATCCATAGATGATTAGGGCCCAATTTATTTATTTCAATTGACAGATTTTTCTTATATGAACTGTAACGAAGTAAAATCTTTGAAATTGGTGCATGTTGCACTTACATTTTTGTTCGGTGTAATATCACAAGAGTCCTCTTACATTTGGGAACTTTACAGTCCTATTGATCAAACAACCATGTAAAAAGTAAGTTCTCTCCCTCACTTATGCCCATCAACAAGATCAACAACTAATGCTAGGGGACATTAGAAAAACCCTCTCAAACATGTTCAGCTAGTTGCACTGATAAACGATGGGGAATAGTAGCCTGCTCGTCCTTCTGCAGCTTACCTACCTATGCATGATTGTCCAAACCCACATTTGAATGGGAAATTGCCTGCCTGACTATTAATTTTGATCAATGCCAAATGCAGAATCCTCACAGTTGTCAGTCAAATGTACTATAGCCCGTTACTATATAAGTGATTGAATATTATCTGCTTTTGGCTTGTGTGGATGTATGTAGGTGTTATGCAACATAGCTGACTTGAAACATTGTTAACAGTTTCAGGGCCATGGGCCTTTCTCATGATGGAAAAATACAGAATAACATAAAAACGGACACATACAGAACGTAGTGTAGCAAACCACAGACTGTTAGAACTCAAACAATAACAGAAACCAGATATGTGATAACGGTATCTAGGGAATGAGCTCATAGATACTCGACACAGCAAGTTACATCTATCAACTGGAGCGCCCGGGGGCTGGTACCAGCTCGTACGACAACAATCAACGATAGGCTGAATGAGTCTAAACCACGCCCAGTCTCTACTCTGACAGGCCGGCTCGGAAGCAAGAACTTTTTCTGTCAGAGTATATTTATAATATCTTTGTCAAGAACAAGTTAGTTCTCTGTTTGCCCTGCGAGGTGGGACAGAGAGCCCGTATATACGAAAATTGCATTTACCACTTATTGCTTAGCTAATAAAAAATATAGTATACAATCGGTGACTCAATGTCATATTTATCCTGATACCAGATTCGAATTGATGCAACTCTAACAACTAGCTAAGGGTGCGTTCATAGATTGCCTCTGCCTCCAGTGTGTTCGGAGTCATTCGTAAATTCAGAGCATTATCAGATTGAATTTACAGACAGAGTGTGTCGCTCTCCGAGCGTACACTGCACGATTAACACTGGACACTGGCCGAGGAGTAGGGTTAATCTGAGCGTTCCTCATAACAGCAGTCAAGCACCCAAGCTAACTGGCAAAAGTTGGCTAGCTTGCTAGCTACTTCCAGACTCAAACAAAAGAACGCAGCGTTCCAGACGATTTACCTTTTTTTGCCCAAATTTACTGACACCGGTCATATTCAGTTGGTGTCGCGCGTTCTTAAATTCCTCAGTTAGTATGCACTCTGGCACACTCAGACGAGGGTGCTCTGAAATTATTCAGAGTAGATAGCATAGTTTGTAAATTCACTCTGCCTAACTAGTTGTTCAAATTCAGTATTTTTGGGGGACTACCAAGAAATGTATTGTAAAATTATATTCATCATGCATTGAACTGCATCCATCTATTCTCCAACAATGCCTTACTGTAAATCATGGAATTTTTAGTCAAATAGAACCTATTTTTTAAAACTCTTATAAAGTTTGTTTTTAACAAACTGGGAATGTTATATTTTTGACTGATATGATTGTATAATATCTGCAAAGTAGTTAAAACGCTGTCAGTTCCACTTGAAGTCAGTATAACGCATGCATAGAGCCTTCGAAAACAACTCAAATGGCCTTTGTATTGCTGAGCGATTAACAGAAATGTAGGTTATTTCTAGTTGTTTTTAAAATTGACCGAAGTCAGTTCAATTATTAGAATTGCATTTTTTTTATTAATGTGAACTCAATGCACCTAGTTTCTCTAGAGTAATTCTCATGTCCGAACTGTGAGATGTAGTTTCCAACAGGCCAATGTTCTACATAATTATCACCTTTTGTGCACTAAACTAACTACAATGATCATACTCCATTGTGCTGTTAATTGTCTGGTCTGGGTTTCTTTTACGCCTGCTAGGTAAAAGAATCATGAGCAGGCAGTACCATCATGGGCTTTTATGAAATTGTTTTTATTATGGGTTGTTAAAGCATTCAACCCACATAACGCGTCAATGTTGTTTTTTAAATGATCGGAACCAAAAATAGTAATTTGTGATTATTTATTAATAATGGAACCAAAACAGACTTCAAAAAGAACGGAATCGCTCAGCACTAGGCCTTTAGAACATTGTAACGCCTTTGTAAACTGTTTAAAAAAACCTTTGTAAACAATTCATAAAGCTTTTATACACACTTTATAGTGTAAATGGCCTATAAAATGTACAAAAGGACTGTGTACAAGACTGTGTACGCCCCCCCTTGTCCTCAATTCATCGGGGCATGGACTCTACAAGGTGTCAAAAGCGTTCCACAGGGATGCACAGGGATGCTGCCCATGTTGATTCCAGTGCTTCCCATGTCAAGTTGACTGGATGTCCTTTGGGTGGTGGACAATTCATGATACACACGGGAAACTGTTGAGCGTGAAAAACCCAGCAGTGTTGCAGTTCTAATACGCACACAAACCGGTGTAAATGGCACCTACTACCATACCCCATTCAAATGGCACCTACTACCATACCCCGTTCAAATGGCACCTACTACCATACCCCGTTCAAATGGCACCTACTACCATACCCCGTTCAAATGGCACCTACTACCATACCCCGTTCAAATGGCACCTACTACCATACCCCGTTCAAATGGCACCTACTACCATACCCCGTTCAAATGGCACCTACTACCATACCCCGTTCAAATGGCACCTACTACCATACCCCGTTCAAAAAGGCACCTACTACCATACCCCGTTCAAAAAGGCACTTCAATATTTTGTCTTGCCCATTCACCCTCAATGGCACACACACACACAAAATCCATGTCTCAAGGCTTTAAATTTTTTTTTTTTTTAACCGGTCTCCTCCCCTTAATCTACACTGATTGAAGTGGATTTAACAAGTGACATCAATAAGGAATCATAGACTGACCAAGTGAAAGCGTTCCTAATGTTTTGTACACTCAGTGTCTATGCCCTATAAAATGTAGAAAGGGTATATCTATAAGGTGTATAAAAGCTTTATGAATGGTTTACAAAGGCTTTTTAGAGTCTTTAGAGCTCATAATATATAGAGTTATATTATGCTCTCTAAAGACATCATACATGCAATGAACAGCCCCATTAACCCATTTAAGTGTCTGTAGCCTTGGGGCGACCACTGTCCCAGACCCATCAGCGTCTTCAATGAGAGAAGCACACACGATCACTGACATCATCACCAATACTATGGGTCAGTGGGTGGGGAGGTTGGGGACACTTCACTAAGGATGATTCTACTCCCTCCCCCAACACCCACCGCCATCACCATGGTGTCTACTCCCTCCCCCAACACCATGGTGTCTACTCCCTCCCCCAACACCCACCGCCATCACCATGGTGTCTACACCCTCCCCCAACACCATCACCACACAAAGTACATACAGTACATTACTCAGTAGAGTTGCACACAATCAAATACTAAGGCAATAACAGGACATGGAAACACACACACACACACACACACCTTTCGTCGGTTATGCCTAGGTTGTCAATTTCATTTGTCACCTCTGCTATCTCACCCTTCAGCCTCTAGATGGAGTGAGTAAGAGAGAGAGGGAGAACGAGGATGAGTGCATGGTACAGTTAGATCTATTTGATCAGTCACTTAATCACACAAGAGAAATCTGACCCTCCCTCAATCTCAAAGAGCGGCTTTGATCCAGCTTCAGATAATACTAATACCCAAGACACTAAAAGGGAGGGAGGAATAAAGGCGAGAGAGCGTGTAATTGGTGTATTTCACCAACTGGGAAATATCTGCTTCTGAACAAGGATGTTTCCAGCGTTCTGACAGGAGACACACAGGTATGTTGATATGTTGTGTAAGAGATGTTACGTCTAGGCAGTCCTATGGGTTGTGTGCAGAGTGGGTGAATCTTCTACAGATGATCCCCCACAGGTAACTGGTGCACCTTCTGCTAGCTGGGGTCAAACCAGACCAACCCTCCCTCCCGCCAACCTCTCTTCACCTGACCCAGATCTACAATCCCCTGCCTTCTTTGCCCTTGACACCAGTTTAACATATTTTTTCTCTCTCTTTCATATGCACTCTCGCTCTCCCTTTCAGGGTCAGGTTAGGAGGGGGCAGGTCAAAATCTAAGCCCCTGATTGGCTAATCAGAGCCGCTAAGATCAAAGACACAGAAACAGAGAAATGAAACAAAGGGGGAGGCAGTCAAACCCACTAATGAACTCAATCAATCTCTTTACACAGCAGCACTGGGCAGAGGGGGATGTGTGTATTGGGGGTTGGTAGTGTGGCTTGTTTCTCATACATACTCTCCTAATCCTCAAAGCCGTGTACGTGCAGAGAGCAGCACACACTCTCGCATTCAGATCCAGACATGTGCGTATGTACATACTTACTTTGTAACGCTCAACGCAGGAGATGAGAAGCAGGCACAGGGAGAGAACTATTTAATATAGACGGACATGCAGCGGAACAAGGAAAGCGTCTGGACATAAACACAACAAACAATACTACTACAGGGAACACAGAGGAACAGACATATATGCAGGGACAAATCAACAAAGTGAGGGAGTCCAGGTGAGTCCAATGAGCGCAGCTGCGTGTAATGATGGTAACAGACGCATATGACGGGTACCCTGGCGCCCTCGAGCGACAGGGAACTGGAGCCGGTGTGACATACTTACATATGCCCTCCCAGGCCCACCAATGGCTGCGCCCCTGACCATCCATGTGAAATCCATAGATTACGGCCTAATAAATGCATTTCAATTGACTAATTTCCTTATATGTACTGTAGGAGTATGTCTGTACTAAAGCCCTTTTGTGGGGAAAAACTCCTGATGTGCTGGGCCTGGCTCCCAAGTGGGTCGGCCTAGCTCCTAAGTGGTTGGGCCTATGCCCTCCCAGGCACACCCATGGCTGCGCCCCTGCTCAGTCATGTGAAATCCAAATATTTGGAAAGTATTCATTTATTTAAATTGATTGGTTTCCTTATATGAACTATATTTTTGTTCAGTGTGTGTTATATATATATATATATATTTATTTTCACACACACACACACACACACACACACACACACACACACACTCAAAAGTTTGGGGTCACTTTTTAAATATCAAACTTATCAGAAATACAGTGTAGATATTGTTAATGCTGTAAATGACTATTGTAGCTGGAAACAGCTGATTTTCTATGGAATATCTACATGGGCGTACAGAGGCCCATTATCAGCAACCATCACTCCTGTGTTCCAATGGCATGTGTTAGCAAATCCAAGTTAGCTAATATAAAAATAAAAAACTGAAATACCTTACATAAGTATTCAGACCCTTTGCTATGAGACTCGAATTTGAGGTCAGGTGCATCCTGTTTCCATTGATCATCCTTGAGATGTTTCTACAACTTGATTGGAGTCCACCTGTGGTATATTCAATTGATGGACATGATTTGGAAAGGCACACACACCTGTTTATATAAGGCCCCACAGTTGACAGTGCATGTCAGAGCAAAAACCAAGCAATGAGGTTGAAGGAATTGTCCGTAGAGCTCCGAGACAGGATTGTGTCGAGGCACAGATCTGGGGAAGGGTACCAAAAAAAAAATGTCTGCAGCATTGAAGGTCTCCCAAGAACACAGTGGCCTCCATCATTCTTAAATGGAAGAAGTTTGGAACCACCAAGACTCTTCCTAGAGCTGGCGGTCCGGCCAAACTGAACAATCGGGGGAGAAGGGCCTTGGTCAGGTCAGGGAGGTGACCAAGAACCCGATGGTTACTCTGACAGGGCTCTAGAGTTCCTCTGTGGAGATGGGAGAATCTTCCAGATGGACAACAATCTCTGCAGGACTCCACCAATCAGGCCTTTATGGTAGAGTGACCAGACAGAAGACAATCCTCAGCAAAAAAGCACATGACCATGCTGCTGCTCCAGTTTCAACTTCCACCTGACTGTGTTGCTGCTCCAGTTTCAACTGTTCTGCCTTATTATTATTCGACCATGCTGGTCATTTATGAACATTTGAACATCTTGGCCATGTTCTGTTATAATCTCCACCCGGCACAGCCAGAAGAGGACTGGCCACCCCACATAGCCTGGTTCCTCTCTAGGTTTCTTCCTAGGTTTTGGCCTTTCTAGGGAGTTTTTCCTAGCCACCGTGCTTCTACACCTGCATTGCTTGCTGTTTGGGGTTTTAGGCTGGGTTTCTGTACAGCACTTTGAGATATCAGCTGATGTACGAAGGGCTATATAAATACATTTGATTTGATTTGATTTGATGACAGCCCGCTTGAAGTTTGCCAAAAGACACCTTTCAGACCATGAGAAACAAGATTCTTTGGTCTGATTAAACCAAGATAAAAACTATTTGGCTTGAATCCAAAGTGGCATGTCTGAAAGAAACCTGGCACCATCCCTCTGGTGGAGCAAGGTGGTGGCAACATCATGCTGTGGGGATGTTTGTCAGCGGCAAGGACTGGGAGACTAGACAGAATCGAGGGAAAGCTGAACGGAGCCAAGTACAGAGAGATCCTTGATGAAAACCTGCTCCAGAGCACTCAGGACCTCGGACTGGGGGGGGGTTCACCTTCCAACAGGACAACGACCCAAGCACACAGCCAAGACAAACGCAGCAGTGGCTTTGGGACAAGTCTCTGAATGTCCTTGAGTGACCCAGCCAGAGCCTGGAATTGAACATCTCTGGAGAGACCTGAAAATAGCTGTGCAGTAACACTCCCCATCCAACCTGACAGAGGTTGAGAGGATCTGCAGAGAAGAATGGGAGGAACTCCCCAAATACAGGTGTGCCAAGCTTGTAGCGTCATACCCAAGACGACTCAAGGCTGTAATCGCTGCCAAAGGTGCTTCAACAAAGTACTGAGTAAAGGGTCTGAATACTTATGTAAATGTAATATTGCCATTTTTAAATTTATTTTATAAATTAGCAAAAATGTGTTAACCAGATTTTGCTTTGTCATTATGGGGCATTGCGTGTAGATTGAGGGGAGAAAAAAACAATTTAATACATTTTAGAATAAGGCTAACGTTAAAAAATGTGGAAGAAGTCAATGGGTCTGAAAACTTTACAAATGCGCTGTATATAGAGTACCAGTCAAAGGTTGACACCTACTCATTCAAGGGTTTTTCATTATTTTTACTATTTTCGACATTGTAGAATAGTTTAGACATCAAAACTATAAAATAACATGGAAACATGTAGTAACCAAAAAAGTGATTTATTTAACAAAATATATTTATATTATAGATTCTTTAAAGTAACCACCCTTGCCTTGATGACAGCTTTGCACACTCTTGGAATTCTCTCAACCAGCTTCACGAGGTAGTCACCTGGAATGCATTTCAATTAACAGATGTGACTTGCTAAAAGTTAAATTGGTGGAATTTCTTTCCTTCGTAATGCTTTTGAGTCAATCAGTTGTGTTGGGACAAGGTATACAGAATATATCCCTATTTGGTAAAAGACCAAGTCCATATTATTTCAAAAACGGCTCAAATAAGCAAAGGAATGACAATTCATCATTACTTTAAGGCATGAAGGTCAGTCAATACAGAACATTTCAAGAACTTTGAAAGTTTCTTTATGTGCAGCCGCAAAAACCATCAAGCACTATGATGAAACTGGCCCTCATGAAGACCGCCACAGGAAAGGAAGACCCAGAGTTACCTCTGCTGCAGAGGATAAGTTACCAGCCTCAGAAATTGCAGCCTAAATAAATGCTTCACAGAGGAAAAAGTAACAGACACATCTCAACATCAACTGTTCAGAGGAGACTGAATCAGGCCTTCATGGTCGAATTGCTGCAAAGAAACCACTAACACCCACCAATAAGAAGGAGACTTTCTTGGGCCAAGAAACACGAGCAATGGACATTAGACTGGTGGAAATCTGTCCTTTGGTCTGATGAGTGCAAATTAGATTTTTGGTTCCAACTGCCGTGTCTTTGAGACGCAGAGTAGGTGAACGGATGGTCTCCTCATGTGTGGTTCCCACCGTGAAGCACGGAGGAGGCGTGATGTGTTGGGGTGCTTTGCTGGTGACTGTCTGATTTATTTAGAATTCAAGGCACACTTAACCAGCATGGCTACCACAGCATTTTGCAGCCATCTGGTTTGCGCTTAGTGGGACTATCGTTTTTTTTTCAACAACCTCCAGGCTGTATAACGGCTATTTGACCAAGAAGGAGAGAAACGGAGTGCTGCATCAGATGCAGTGGTGTAAAGTACATAGGTAAAAATACTTTAACCTCTCTGGGATATGCTCGCCAACAGCCAGTGAAATTGCAGGGCGCCAAATTCAAACACAAATCTCATCATTAAAATTCCTCAAACATACAAGTACTATACAACATTTTAAAGATAATCTTCTTGTTAATCCAGCCACAGTGTCTGATTTAAAAAATACTTTACGGCGAAAGCACACTGTGATTATGTTAAGTCAGCGTCTAGCCACAGAAAACCATACAGCCATTTTCCAAAGAAGGAGAGGTGTCACAAAAGACAGAAATAGCGTTAAAATTAATCACTAACCTTTGATGATCTTCACCAGATGGCACTCCCAGGACTCCATGTTAGACAATAAATGTGTGTTTTGTTCGATAATGTTCATCTTTATGTCCAAAAACCTCATTTGAAATTGGTGCGTTGTGTTCAGAAATGCATTGTCTCAAACATCCGGTGAAAGTGCAGAAAGCCACATCAAATTACAGAAATACTCATCATAAACATTGATCTAAGATACAAGTGTTATACATACGATTATAGATAAACTTCTCCTTAATGCAATCGCTGTGTCAGATTTCAAAAAAACTTTACAGTAAAAGCACACCATGCAATTATGTTAGGTCAGCACCTAGCCACAGAAAAACATACAGCCATTTTCATACCAAGGAGAGGTGTCACAAAATTCAGACATAGCATTATAAATATTCACTTACCTTTGATGATCTTCATCGGAATGCACTCCCAGGAATCCCAGGTCCACAATAAATGTTTGTTTTGTTCGATAAAGTCCATCATTTATGTCCAAATACCTCCTTTTTGTTCACGCGTTTAGTTCACAAATCCAAATTCACAAGGGCAGGCACTTAGTCCAGATGAAAAGTCAAAACAGTTCCATTACAGTTCATAGAAACATGTCAAAACAATCTTGAGGATGTTTTTATCATAAATCTTCAATAATATTCCAACCGGACAATTCCTTTGCCTTTAGAAATGAAAGGGAACGCAGCTCGCACTCACGGCCGTGCTCGTGACTTAGCTCATGGCATTCTGCCAGACACCTGACTCAAACAGCTCTCATTCGCTCCCCCTTCACAGTAGAAGCCTGAAACAAGGTTCTAAAGACTGCTGACTAGCCTTAGGAAGTGAAATCTGACCCCATTTACACTGTATACACACCTACAAACCTCAGATTTCTCACTTCCTGGTTGGATTTTCTCTCAGGCTTTTGCCTGCCATATGAGTTCTGTTATACTCACAGACATCATTCCAACAGCATACTAATTATTATATTGTATGCATATTCTAGCTTCTGGGCCTGAGTAGCAGGCAGTTTACTCTGGGCACCTTATTCAGCCAAGCTATTCAATACTGCCCCCCAGTCCCAAAGAAGATAAACTACTACTTAAGTAGCTTTTTGGGGTATCTGTACTTTACTATTTATATTGGACTACTTTTACTTCACTACATTCCTAAAGAAAATGTTGTACTTTTTTACTCCATACATTTTCCCTGACAACCAAAAGTACTCATTGCATTTTGAATGCTTAACAGGACAGGAAAATAGCCAAATTCACACACTTATCAAGAGAACACGTGGCCATCCCTACTGCCTAGGGTCTGGCGGACTCACTAAACACAAATGCATCATTTGTAAATAATGTTGGCGTGTTGGAGTGTGACCCTGGCTATCCAGTCACACTTAATATAAGGAATTATAAATTATGTTTACATTAACTTTTGATACATGAGTATATTTAAAACCAAATACTTTTACTCAGGTGGTATTTTACTGGCTGACATGAGTAACTTTCTATTAAAAGGTATCTATACTTTTACTCAAGTATGACAATTGGGTACTTTTTCCACCACAAATCAGATGACCTGGCCTCCACAATCACCCACTCTCAACCCAATTGAGATGGTATCGGATGAGTTGGAACACAGAGTGAAGGAAAAGCAGTCAACAAGTGCTCAGCATATGTTGGAACTCATTCAAGACTGTTGGAAAAGCATTCCCCATGAAGCTAGTTGAGAGGATGCCAAGAGTGTGCAAAGCTGTCATCGAGGCAAAGATCGGCTACTTCAAAAAATAGAAAATATATTTTAATTTGTTAAACTTCTTTTGGTAACTACATGATTCCATGTGTTATTTCATAGTCTATTTTCTGCATTGTAGAATAATAAAGAAAAACCCTGGAATGAGTAACTGTGTCCAAACTTTTGACTGGTACTGTATGCACATACACACACAATCCCATTGTAGGATCGAATTCTTCCAGATCAGAGGGTAAATGCTGGGTATGGGGAAAGTGCAGTACTAGGCTAGACAGAAACACACAAACACAGCCCTAGACAGAGCCTCATCTATCATGAAAGAGTGTAACGCTCTAGTGGACATAATGCATTCTCTTCCTTCTCCCCCTTTCTTCCTTCTCTTTGTCTCCCGCTCTCATGACTGGTTAATGAAGAGGCATACTGTGCACTGCAGAAATTAGGGGTCAAGTGCAGGGGAGAAGGAGGTCCTAATTCTTTGGACATGCAGTTCTTGGATTTCACATTTCATTAAGCAATTGAAACCGCAGAGAGAGAAAGTTGACATTCCATAACAGAATCAGCTGCTTTGCATTTGGCAGTAATGGTTTGAAAGTGCCAGCGGTTTGCTACTCTGTGTGTGTTACCTGTATGTCTTGCAGTAGTTCTTGTTTCCTACGGCGGATGCTCTCCAACTCCTGTCTCTCCTCGGGACTCAGATCATCATGTACTAAGAGGGGGGAGAGAGAGAGCGAGGGGGGAGGTGAGAATAACAGTGCTCTGGGTCACCATGGCAACATAGCCTAGATCAATCAAAATAATACCTCCCCAACACCCTCCTAGCCACTGACTGGGGTGACACACACACACACACACACACACTACAAACCAGCCACATCCCTCTCTCCATCCCGCAAGCACTCACAAGACCAACCAAAACCTTCCAGACGCCCACACAGGCCTGAACAATATATGCTGTACAAAGATAAGAGAACCACATGTCCATCGGGGAGGAAGAAAGGACACACCCATTACACCATAGGGCAGCTGAAGTAGGCTGGAGCAGGGGACCAAACTATCAGCTCCCATTTTAACATTGAAGCTGAGAGTAACATCACTTCCGCGAGCACACACACTCCCAAAATCCATGTGATATTTCATCAGAGGAGGAGAGAGGGGGGGGTATTTTTTTCCCCCTCGCTTCCCCCCTCCGCAGTGTTAGAGGCATCACTACAGACCCGGGTTCGATCCCAGGCTGTATCACCACTGGCCGTGACAGGGAGTTCCGGGTTAGGTGAGGTTTTGGCCGGGAGGGGGGGGGGCTTTACTTGGCTCATCACATTCTAACCACTCCTTGTGGCTGGCCAGGTGGCTGCAGGCTGACCGCGGTCGTCAGTTGAACAGTGTTTCCTCAGGCACATTGGTGCAGCTGGCTTCCGGGTTAAGCGGGCAGGTGATAAGGAGTGAGATATGGCGGGTCATGTTTCAGAGGACGCATGACTTGACCTTCGCCTCTCCTGAGCCCATTGGCAAGATCGTAACTGAAATTGGGAAAAGGGGGATAAAATACAACAAAAAAGTGGTCCAAAATAAATTCTGGCTTATGTGAGCATTAAAAAATGTCCATAATTTCAGCCCAAGCAGCGAACTGTCAACCATGGGGGCCAGAGTGACAGCCAGTGAGACGGAGAATGCAGGTAATGATTAACATTTACTTAAAAAGGAAATAGTTAGTCTTTCTAGTTAACCTTTCTATTTCACATTTTTTAAACCTATGGTAGATTGAATGTTCACTGATGATTCTTTTCGTGGTTTTTCAGCCCTGGGGGCCAAAGTAACAGTCAGCAAGGAAGAGGTGGAGGAGCTGAAGAGAGAGATCTCCAGAACATCAAATCAAAGTTTGTCATGTGCGCCGAATCCAACAGTGAAATGCTTACTTACAGGCTCTAACCAATAGTGCAAAAAAAGGTATTAGGTGAACAATAGGTAAGTAAAGAAATAAAAACAACAGTAAAAAAAAGGTAGCGAGGCTATAAAAGTAATGAGGCTATACAGACACGGGTTAGTCAGGCTGATTAAGGTAGTATGTACATGTAGATATGGTTAAAGTGACTATGCATATATGATGAACAGAGAGCAGCAGTATCGTAAAGAGGGGTTGGCAGGTGGTGGGACAATCCAGGCTAGTATTGGTTGTTTACCTCAGTTGAAAAGTAGAAAATGGCCCATTTCTAATCTTCTGGCAGTAGATTAGGGTTTCCAAAACTCGTAAAATAATAATTTATATTTTCAAAAGAATGCGAGTCTCATGTTCATATTTCACAATCTCCGTGGGCTTTTGGAGATGCCCATACACAATCAAGCAAAAATAATCTACACAATCTCTGTCTCACGTCAGACATTTCTCAAACGTCAAATTTAGAAGTTGTTCCAAACGTCAAAGTTAGAAGTGTTTAAGGTTAAATTTAGGCATTAAATTCCAATTTTTAAAGGTTAATGTTAAGTCTAGGCATTAACTCAGAATTCTTAAGGTTAGGCAATCACTCCGAATGGTTAAAGTAAGGATTAAGATTTGGGGTAGGCTTAAAGCAAAAATATGAAAAAACGACCTTCTATTGCTAGACTCATAAATACAACCTTAGCATCTGCCTCTGATTCCAAACACCCATCCGCCATCCCCGTCCACAACGCAAAACCAAAAACTACTTGTAGCTAACGGCGTTCACTGTTGCCCCTAGTGGCCGGTTACCACATCCATCTCCCGACGTCCTCAGACTAGGGCTGGGCGATATGGCCAAAATATCATGAGGCATTTTTAAGTATTTTATGTTTTTGATTAATAAAAGTTCTACATTTGCTTTATGAGTAGTGCGTGACCCTTGGGTGGCAACACATATATTCTAAATGATTTCAATGGGTCTTTCTCCATTCTGATTGTTTTATACTGTTCAATGCTGTTCAATACAATCAGCCTGAAAACAATGGCCGGTAGAAACTACGGTAATTTTCATTATTGTTAGCAATGATTTAGGAATCCTTGTGAGTAAGTATTAGCTAGGTTGCCACTTGTTCGTCTATTGAAATTGAACTTCAGTTCAAGAAAATAAATAGCTAGCTAGCTACTTAACCCTGTTGTCCAAAGCTAATGTTATAAGCAGTCAGCTTGCTTCATCTGGCTAGTGAGGCTCGACCGGACCAGGTTATGTGGTGTGAAGCTAGCCACAAGTGCCACAAGTGGAATTTGTGGTTTGCCTTCAAAATAAATAAAAAAGTGTCATTGACTGTAATGCAAATGTATACAAATAGAATCATGCCATACTTTTATTTTGAAGGCTAACCGCAAAGTCCACTATTGTGGCTAGCTTCACATAGATGGTAACACCACCATTAAACAATTAAGAACAGTCTTATAAATTAGGGTTATTTTAGATGACACCTAGGTATATAGTTCTGTCTGCTACACCTCTCTCCCAACCTCCTCTTTCTTTATAATGCACACCATATGTGCATTGAAGTACTGATTGAACTTAATAATATTACAATTATATTTATAATGTATGTATTAATAACACCTGGATAACTAACTTTCAATAAAGTGTTTCACATTCTCCACTGGTTGAAATTAAGTATCTCACTGAAATACTACACCTATCCTGTGTCCTCAGATTAATGCAGATGTAGGGAGTTAGATATGCATAGGCAGTGTAGTTGTACTGTTTTTGTCTGTATATATGAATTATAAATCAGCTTTTGCTTAAATCATGTTTAGTCTATTGCATAGTTACAATGTGTAATCATTGATGTCCCAGGAGCAGGAGTGGTAAACACTGTTGAAGTGTATATCTGTAACACATACATGCAGTCATGGCATCATTCAAAGAATGGAGTTTGATACACCTGGTATTGGATATGACTGAAAAAGAATGTCTCAGAGATTCATACCTGAACAACACCTTTATTGCCAAGGAAGAGTACATGATCAGTGAATATATTCAATGTACAGGCTACACTGTGGGCATCTCATGCGTGGTAATAACTACAGTACATGTATATAGGACTTGCATCCTTGGCACAATAAAGTGATTATATTCCACTCAATCCATAGGCTTCATTATTGCCATTCAGACTTGAAGTTGATACAACAACTATGATAGCTGAGGTTCATTGTTATGAATATTAGTTCAGAAGCTAACGTTTTAGGTTCCATACACAGATCAGCTACATAATGTAGCTAGCTACACATCCATAGGTATAGCTACTTTTATCATCCACTACACAATAAGAAAATGAATAGTTGTACATTCAACGTGCAGTAAAAGCTTTAGCTAGCTAGATTCTTTACATCCAGTGTCACAAGACGACAGCCTGGTTTGCTGGTTCTCAGGAGTCCCTAAAACATTAAATCAACCTGAATTACAATGTCATACTCATGTCATAACATTAGCTAGCTAGCTGGCTAATGTTAGCTAGTCAGCTAACTTGCTAAATAGCGATTTTCGTACATTTACTTTATGACAAAAAAAATATGCACAATCGTTTGTCTCTACATTAACTAACATATTCCTCTCAATTGTACATGTTTTGCTTGACTCGTTATGATGTTATAATTCCTAACATTTGCTTCCACTGTAATGTTTTGTCAGCCATCTTGGCTGAAGAAAGTCACCAGGGATGAGTGGCTCGCGTCAAATTCGTCTCGATATGTATGATTGGTCATATAAAAAGCTTGGGACCCAAATGCATAATGAGCACTAACTCTCCCTTGCGGAGGTCTGGAGCAATGAAGCAGTGATGCTGGGTACCTCTAAGTCCTGCAGTGTAAGCTCGCAACTTTTAAAGGAGGAACTGCTGTACCACACCTCCTCGTGCCTTATTGCTATTATAAACTGGTTATCAACGTAATTAGAGCAGTAAAAATGTATATGTTGTGTCATACCCGTGGTATACGGTCTGATATACCATGGCTGTCAGCCAATCAGCATTCAGGGATCGAACCACCCAGTTTATAATCAGTGATAGATCAGCAAACAAAGAGATGACCTATACCACCTCCACTTATTTGCCCAGCCAGAGAATTAACCAAATATACATAGAGGTTCAGTGAAACAAAATCACATTGGATTGATTAAGACAAGTCACAGGCGTTTGGTTGGGAGTAGGCCTAGGCTACTGAGCAACTGCAAGTGAAGAGCAAAATAATCTGCTTGTTAAGCTACACAACATCCTGGCTAAATGTTCTGATCAGTGTAAATAAATGAGCCAACTAGACAAGATGATCATGAGCAGCACTCACCTCAGCTAACATTTCCAAAGCCTAATTCTGGCCCAACCAATATCCAAACGGAGATTCAGTGGAAAGAAAAATCTAACATTGATTGAGCATGTCCCCATGCTTATCTCAAAGCAGCATGAAATGGTGCAGAAATAGTCAGTGGTGGAAAAAGTACCAAATTGTCATACTTGAGTAAAAGTAAAGATACCTTAAAAGAAAATTACTCTAGTAAAAGTCAACCATTAAAATACTACTGGAGTGAAAGTATTTGGTTAAGTATATTTAAGTATCAAAAGTATAAATAATTTCAAATTCCTTATGTAACCGATGTGAAATAGCTAGCTTGTTAGCGGTGGTGCGCGCTAATAGCGTTTCAATCGGTGACATCACTCACTCTGAGACCTTGACTTAGTGGTTCCCCTTGCTCTGCAAGGGCCGCGGCTTTTGTGGAGCGATGGGTAACTATGCTTCGTGGGTGTCAGTTGTCTATGTGTGCAGAGGGTCCCTGGTTCGAGCCCAGGTAGGGGCGAGGGGACGGACGAAAGCTAAACTGTTACACTTATATTAAGCAACCTAGACAGCATGATTTTCTTGTTTATTTACAGACAGTCAGACATAATTTACAAACGAAGCATTTGTGTTTAGTGAGTCTGCCAGATCAGAGGCAGTAGGGATAACCAGGGATGTTCTCCTGATAAGTGCGTGAATTAGAAAATGTGTGTCCTGCTAAGCATTCAAAATGTAAGGAGTACTTTTGGGTGTCCGGGAAAATGTAAGGAGTAAAAAGTACACTATTTTCTTTCGGAATGTAGTGGAATAAAAGTTGTCAAAAATTTGAATAGTTAAATACTTAAGTATTTTTACCTAATTACTCTACACCACTGGAAATATTGCTTTAAATATATTCAAAATTGGTTGACTTTCAGTAAGCAATCATTTGATGCCTTCAATTGCATTAGCCGACTTTATTCCAATATGTTCGTCCTTCAGTAATATCTATTCCCACAGTAATCCTCTATGGATCCATCAAGTTGTGGTTAAGAAAACAGTGCATTTGGTGAAGAGATGGGTGAAGTGACATGCCTCCTAAAGTGTAGAACTGCCAGGAGGATAGTAGTAACGGGTGCTGCCTAGCAACCATCAAGAGCTTAAGAGTGTAGTGCGTGCCAATGCTGCCTCAGCATTACGGCTACATTTCATACTAAGCCGTAGGCAGGAATTTACGTCAATCATGACTAGGTCGTGCATGGCTTTGTTGCCAGCAATACCTTTCATATATAAAAGAAAGCGGACACAAAGAAGGTGGGATGCTAAAGTTGGCGGAAAAATGTGGTGAAAGGTGTATCTGTGACAACACCATGAATTCTGTAATGGGTTAACTAGTGCTGTAATCAATGGGTTAACTAGTGCTGTAATGGTAAAGAGTCTATGTTAAGGCCACTTGGAGTCTAAATGGCTCCTTTTACTTCTATCAATAAACACATTTAAAACAACAAAGAATCATCTTTTGTATTGTGGATATTTTACCAATCAGCATTGACCTGATACATTTGTTAAAACTAGCTACCAGTATATGACATCAGTTCAATGTTTCTGGTGGGTATTGAGAAGGCTTGGGAGGGATAGTTTGGTTACATTGTGTAGTCTTGTCCACCCAAACACGCATGCACTGTTCTGCCCACGCACTGATAAGAGCATGCAGTTACTGTTGCATCTCTCAATCAGACCTTAACACACACACACATTGCGTTATCAGCTGATACAGCATGTACTATATTTTTGCTGTGTGTTTCCTGATGTCAAGAGGTGGCTGTTTCCTAGCAGTGTGACGATAATATGAGCGGGAAAAGGGGTAGACACACAGCGTGTAGTGTTCCTACCTGAGCGAGTTTGTCTCTCCCAGTCCTTCCACTGTTACCAGTATAACACAGGTCCAGAACACTTGCTTCACCCTTTAGTCCGTCTACCAGTCTCCACAGAGCCCACTCACACACACAGTCTCCAGTCTTGTCTACTGTACCTGTAGAATGAATTTCCCAGGTCCAGTACCAGACACTTCTCACCCAGTCCAGCCCAGAAAAACTCCAGCTCAAAAAAAATAAAGTCCAGTCTTTGTCTAATCCAGTCTGGCAGTAGTAGTCTCTCAATAATATAGTCCAGACTTCTCTCCCAATACAGCAGACCAGTCTGGTTCTTCTGCCCCAGTGCAACCCACCAGTACCCCAGTCCAGCCAAGCAGTATAACCCAGACAATCCCAGTCCCTCTGAGCCCTCCAATCCCGTGGTGCAATACTAAAATAACCAACACTGCCCCCCTCTCCCCTGCAACCAGGGACTGTCCTTAACCCTTAATTACCTGCCAAGCTTACCATCTGTCTTTCACATCACTACTACAAACTTGTAATGAGAGAGCGAGCAAGGTAACAGGCTAGCTGCTCCACCACACCACAGAGGGTGTGAGGAAGAGCACGAGAGAGCAAGTGTGTGTGAACCAGGAGTGTTCAGCTCAATCACTCTACCATTTGTTGAGAAATCACTGACCTGACAGGGGGGGGGGGGAACCCTCTCCCGCAACTCCTCCCTCTTTCCCTCCAAGCATTATACACAGTCTCCACCCCGTGGACTCTCACACATAGCCCTAGGTATGTGTACTCATGACTGTCGGACTGTACACCAATGACCTCCAGCACTGAATATGATCTCTGACTTAATGATAAACAAACCATTATGCAACAAGGGGCACTCTGTCCAATTATTTCACTTTTCTTTTTTTGAATCAGGCAACAAACAACTTGTCCTCTAAGAGATGCTACAGTACATAAACCTCAGTAAGTATTACTCAATGTGTGCTTCCGGGTTGGACTGCTGCGAGTCCATTAGCTACAGTTTCTGTTACTGATACTAAGTTGATGCAAAGATACTCTGCACAGACCTGATCCCAGTTTCCCAAAAGCATCAACTTCTTAAGGCTAGTGGGCAGTATTTTGACATCCGGATTAAAAGCGTGCCCAAAGTAAACTGCATGTTACTCAGGTCCAGAAGCCAGGATATGCATATAATTGGTAGATTTGGATAGAGAACACTCTAAAGTTTCTAAAACTGTTACGATAATGTCTGAGTATAACAGAACTGATTTGGCAGGCAAAACACCGAGGACAATCCATCCAGGGGGCTAAAAAGTGTGGTCATTGGATATTCCGACACTTTTCTATTGGAAACCCAATTTATTAGGATCCAAATTGCAGTTCCTATGGCTTCCACTAGATGTCAACAGTCTTTAGAAATTGTTCGATGTTTTTCTTTTGAGAAATGAAGAAGTAGACCTATATTTTCCATGTGTCACTCAGAAGGACTCTAGTCTTTTGGTGCGTGTGAACAGGAGTGCGCTCCTCGTTGTTTTTCTTTGGTATTGGAAACAAATTATTCCATTTTAAATTGTATCGATTATTTACATTTTAGGGTACCTGAGGTTGGATTAGAAACATTGTTTGAAATGTTTGGACCAAGTTTACATGTAACTTATTAGATACTTTGTAGGCATGTTGTGTGAGTTGGAACCGGTGTATTTCTGAATCAAACGCGCCAAATAAATGGACATTTTGGGACATAAAGAAGGACTTTATCGAACAAAACGACCACTCATTGTGTAACAGACATTTGGGATTGCAAAAAGATGAAGATCTTCAAAGGTAAGCGATTTAATTTTATTGCTATTTCTGACTTTCGTTATGCATCTGTTTGGTTGGAAAATGTTTTTCATGGTTTTGTATGCAGGGTGCCTCAGATAATCGTATGGTATTGCTTTCACCGTAAAGCCTTTTTGAAATCTGACAAAGCGGCTGGATTAACAAGAAGCACAGAACTGCCAGGCCCTGGATCAATAGAGATGCTCAAGTTTTTTTAATCCTGTATCGACAGATTCATGGAAATAGTCATTGCCTCTAAACTGTCAAGCATTATACTGTGTACCAAACTCACTTTTTTAGTGGCAGTAATAAAGCCTCTTGAAAAAGCCAAACCTTGACCCAGAAAATATTTGTAAATAATAACACACAAGAAAAAAAGTTGGCCTATCGAATCTCCCATTCCCCTCAAAAAGAATGTAAAAGCTGTTGCGCAGCAACTCACTGCTTTCCTGAAGACAAATAATGTATATGAAATGCTTCAGTCTGGTTTTAGACCCCATCATAGCACTGAGACGGCACTCGTGAAGGTGGTAAATTACCTTTTAATGGCATCAGACCAAGGCTCTACATCTGTCCTCGTGCTCCTAGACCGTAGTGCTGCTTTGACACCATCCATCACCACATTATTTTGGAGAGATTAGAAACCCTAATTGGTCTACAAGGACAAGTTATTGCCTGGTTTAGATCTTATCTGTCGGAAAGATCACCTCTGTGGATGGTTTGTCCTCTGACAAATCAAAAATCAAATCAAATTTTATTTGTCACATACATGGTTAGCAGATGTTAATGCGAGTGTGGCGAAATGCTTGTAAATCAATTGTAAGTGTCACCGTTCCTCAAGGTTCCATTTTAGGACCACTATTGTTTTCACTATATATTCTACCTCTTGGTGATGTCATTCGGAAACACACTCAACTTTCACTGCTATTCGGACGACACACAGCTGTATATTTCGATGAAACATGATGAAGCCCCAAAATTGCCTACCCTGGAAGCCTGTCTTTCAGACATAAGGAGAGATGAAGGCACATTTTTTACTTTGAAACTCAGACAAAACAGAGATGCTAGTTCTAGGTCCCAAGAAACAAAATGTTCTGCTGTTGGATTTGCCAATTAAATCGGTATGGTTGTACAGTCATCTGAAAAAAAAAAACTGAAAGACCTCACCGTTTCTCTAGACATTGATCTCTTTGACGAACATATCAATAGCTTTTTCCCCCCCATCTTCGTAACATTGCACAAATCAGAACCTTTTTGTCCAAAAATTATGCAGAAAAGATCATCCATGCTTTTGTCACTTCTAGATTAGACTACTGAAGTGCTCTAGTCTCCGGATACCCGGATAAAGCACCAAATAAAACGTCAGTTAGTGCTGAAACACAGCTGCTAGAATTCTGACTAGAACCCCAAAATTTGGTCATGTTACTCCAGTGCTAGTCTCTCTATATTGGCTTCCTGATAAGGCTAGGGCTGATTTCAATGTTTTACTGCTAATGAATCTTTCTACTCATTAAGTTAATTTGAGTCAGTTATGCCCTGGGCACACAGGACCCCATATCGGCGAACGATGACTCGAAATAGTCATGATTCTACAAGCCTCTCGTTCACATGTAGTTCACCATAAGGGGCTTATTGGAGCTGACATTTGTGACAGACTTGTAAAAGCGTGATTTTAAAACTTTTGATTGCTAGGCATATAGATAAGATTATTTATTGGTACTTTGAAACAAGATCTAGTTGTGGCAGCACTCGGATTAGATTGTGAATGACTATTTTGGCGGAATGCATTGCTTGATAGCCATGAGAGTGATAAGCACAATATCGTTTGAGAACTGCAGCACTCCAAACGATTTAGAAAGAGGAAGGGAAGCGCTACTAAGGTACACAATAGTAAACTTTGGTAGATAGAAGGTGCTCTTTGGTAAAAGGGGTAAATTGGTCATCAAAAAGAAAGGAGGACCAAGGCACTCTTCATATAATTGATTAAAATGCCTTTATTAGTATGACATGTTCAATAGAAACAACGTTTTTTTTTTTTTTAAACGACGCGTTTCGGCTGCATGGCCTTCGTCAGGGAGTACAAAAAAAGAATACAAGGTTCTCTTTTAAACAGCTTTTCAATTAGCCCTAATTGGAAGAGGGAGTGGTTACACAATTGATTGGGCACACCTAGTAAGCAATACTATACACATTGAAATACTGTAGCTATGTTATCATAAAAATACAACTCCAAACTAGAAGTATCAGAACACTAAAAGGTAGTTCTAACCTTAAATATGACTGGGAGAAGTGTCAAGAATAAGAAAGCTAAATATACCATAGTACACAGCAAAACATGAACAACAACAGTCTAACCATAGCTGAGGGCAATAGAGCAAAATGTCCACTAGATGACAGCAAATGGACCTATCACAAACCTACAGGAAGGGTGAGAAATCCATATCTTCATTTAAACCAGGGTACTTAGTGGCCTGTAGTTTGTAAATCCATATCTTCATTTAAACCAGGGTATTTAGTGGCCTGTAGTTTGTAAATCCAAAAACTTTCCCTTTGGTTTAACTGTTTAAGACGGTCCCCTTTTCTAATAGAGGCCGGAATAGGATCAATACTCAAACGATTTGTTCTACAGTTTGTTGAGCAGAGGTTGTGTATGTTTTTGTTTCTACAAAGCTGTGTCCATCATAACATTCAATTAATTGCATTCATTCTTGCACCATGCGATCAATTATCAGCTTTAAACATGTACTTTTCTTCTCTATGCTGCCTGCAGCATGATCCATTTTGCCCGTGCGCACATGACAGACAGTTGGACAAACCTACTCATTCAAGGGTCGTCAACACTATGAAATGACACATATGGAATCATGTAGTAACCAAAAAAGTTAAAAATAAATCCAAATACATTTTAAAGTAATTCTTCAAAGTAGCCACCCTTTGCCTTGATGACAGCTTTGCACACTCTTGGCATTCTCTCATCCAGCTTCATGAGGAATGCTTTTCCAACCGTTTAATGTCCATTGTTCATGTTTCTTGGCCCAAGCAAGTCTCTTTTTCTTATCGGTGTCCTTCAGTAGTGGTTTCTTTGCAGCAATTTGACCATGAAGGCCTGATTCACACAGTGTCCTCTGAACAGTTGATGTTGAGATGTGTCTGTTGCTTGAACTCTGAAGCATTTACTTGGGCTGCACTTTCTGAGGCTGGTAACTCTAATGAACTTATTCGCTGCAGCAGAGGTAACTCTGGGTTTTCCTTTCCTGTGGCAGTCCTCATGAGAGCTAGTTTCATCATAGTTTTTGCAACTGCACTTGAAGAAACTTTCAAAGTTCCTTAAAATGTCTTAAAGTAATGGACTTTTGTTTCTCTTTGCTTATTTGAGCTGTTCTTGCCATATAGGGCTATCTTCTATATACCACCCGTACCTCGTCACAATACAACCGATTGGCTCAGACGCATTAAGAAGGAAAGAAATTCCTCAAATTAACTTTTTTTTTAAAGGCACACCTGTTAACTGAAATGCATTCCAGGTGACTACCTCATGAAGCTTGTTGAGAGAATGCCAAGAGCGTGCAAAGCTATCATCAACACAAAGGGTTGCTATTTGAAGAATCCCAAATATATTTTGATTTGTTTAACACTTTCTTGGTTACTACATGATTCCATGTGTTATTTCATAGTTTTGATGACTTCACTATTATTCTACAACGCAGAAAATAGTAAAAGTTAAGAAAACCCCCTGAATGAGTAGGTGATCAAAAAATTTGACAGGTAGCGTATATACAGGGGATACCGATACCGAGTCAAGGATTATGGGGGGGGGGCAATGTAAATAGTCTGGGTGGCCATTTGATTAATTGTTCAGCAGTCTTATAGCTTGGGATTAGAAGCTGTTAAAGGAGCCTTTTGGACCTAGACTTGGCGCTCCGGTAGCGCTTGCCGTGCGGTAGCAGAGAGAACAGTCTATGATTTGGGCTGGAGTCTGACTGTTTTTTGGGCCTTCCTCTGACAACGCCTAGTATATAGATCCTGGATGGCAGGAAGCTTGGCCCCAGTGATGTATTGGGCCATATACCCCAGGTCGTTGCTGTAAATGATAGTGTTCTCAGTCAACTTACCCGGTAAAATAAGAGTTAAATGAAAAAAGTATACACTACCTTCTATAGCAACCTGTCAGGATGCTCTCGATGGTGCAGCTGTAGAACTTTGAGGATCTCAGGACCCATGTCAAATCTTTTCAGTCTCCTGAGGGGGAAAAGGTGTTGTTGTGCCCTCTTCACAACTGTCTTGGTGTGTTTAAACCATGATCGTTTGTTGGTGATGTGGACACCAAGGAACTTGAAGCTCTCGACACGCTCCAGCCCCGTCAATGTTAATGTGGGCCTGTTCGGCCCTCCTTTTCCTGTAGTCCACGATCATCTCCTTTGTCTTGCTCACATTGAGGGAGAGGTTTTTGTCCTGGCACCACACTGCCAGGTATCTGACCTCCTCCCTATAGGCTGTCTCAACGTTGTCGGTGATCAGGCCTACCACCGTTGTGTCTTCAGCAAACTTGATGGCGTTGGAGTCGTGCTTGGCCACACAGTCGTGGGTGAACAGGGAGTACAGGTGGGGACTAAGCACGCACCCCTGAGGGGCACCGGTGTTGAGGATCAGCGTGACAGATGTGGTAAGGGTAGGTAACAACACCTGTGGACAGCCCGCCAGGAAGTCCAGGATCCAGTTGCAGAGGGAGGTGTTTAGTCCCAGGGTCCTTAGCTTAAGGATGAGCTTTGTGGGCACTATAGTGTTGAACGCTGAGCTGTAGTCAATGAACAGCATTCTCACATAGGTGTTCCTTTTGTCCAGGTGGGAAAGGGCAGTGTGGAGTGCGATTGAAATTGCATTATCTGTGGATCTGTTTGGGTGGTATGCAAATTGGAGTGGATCATTCGTTTCAAACAAGAAGAAACAGAAATGTCTACGTGTTGCAATAAACAGTAAGGTAATGGAATTATGAAACGCTAGCAATTATTGTAGTATTAGAAACGTGTGAAAGCAAAAGCAAATATTTCAAATACTTCACTCTGGTGACTCCTTGTGGTGGGACGGGCACCTGCAGGCTGACCTTGGTCATGAGTTTAACGCGTTTCCTCTGACACATTGGTGCGGCTGGCTTCCGGGTTTTGTGGGTCATGTTTTGGAGGAGCCCATTGGGGAGTTGCAGCGATGAGACAAGCTCGAAAAGGGAGCTGCATATTTATTATGGCAATCCTCTCTTTCTACAATTTGACGTTTGCACTGCACCCGATCCTATATCTGTACAGCAAATCAACAATCTGTTCGCTAGCTCAACCGACCTGTGTTGATTGACAGTTTGAAGGTCCAATCAGAGTGCAGAGTGTGCGTTTCACTAGCCAATCTGTTGCAGTGTTTTTTCTTCTTTTCCAAGGGCGATGCTGTGGCTACTGTCTCTGGCTGTGTGTAGATTAAGCCACGTACCCCAGGATTCCCCCAACTGGCAGCCCGTGATTTTATCCCCCCCCAACAACACTTGCTCCTTCCATGACATAGACTGGCTAGGTGAATCCAGGCATAAATTAGCATTTCTCTCTCAGCCTCACTGCAAAATGTGTATAATTGCAGGAAATGAGCTCTAAAACTGGATGCTTTTGTCACTGCCGCCAACAGGATGGCTTTTAAAATGTTCAGTTGGCGACAGCACTGTTGGCCATGCCGACTGCCACGCCCCCACCACCTAAGACACATTTTGATCCAGAAGAAACCCTGCAAATGTATGCAAGGTTTGAAATTATTATGTTTTAGTCAAATATTGTATCTGTTTGGAAGTCTTGCAGTCAATTTGCAGACTACAAATTATTTGTAATTTCAAGTCAATCTCAAATCAAGTCATTTTATTTTCAAGTCTAAATTATTCACATTTGTCATGTGACTTGAGTCCACAACTGCTGTTTTCTACCAGAGAAGTTGTTTAAGTTTATTATTCGTATGTTCTGGATAGGCATGGAATACATCGTCCAACTAAATGCTTACTTGCAGGTTCCTTTTCGACAATGCAACAATAATAAATAAAGATAGGAATACGAACATAAACTAAGTACTTTTATTGCCTTCAGTTGCTCTTTGTGGTAAGATTTGAATGGAGAATGCTGATCGGAGCAGCACTGCTTTTCTTTTGATCCAATTAGTATCGACACATGCCTCAACAATGACCTTAGCAAACACTCTCGCTGCATGGTGTTTTAGAAAACGCATCTTACGTCTTCGGCTGATGTAGGAACGATGTATCGTAGACACACACGCATTATGATTTCAGTGATACACAGTGCACACACCGCTGCATGGCCTCAACTCAGTCCGCTAAATGAACCTTTTGTTCTAAGGTCGTCTGGAAATTAACATATGAAGACCTGTTGCGCTATTGCAGGTTGGGTAAGTTATTTTAGCCAGTCAACCGTAAAAGGCACTGCGAAAACATGTTACTAATAGCCAACAGAAACAAGGTAGCAATAACTTGGATGAAAAATAAATAGCATACAGGTATTAACTGTTTATAAAGCTAAGTCCTACATCAAATTGCATTGGCTAATTAAGTCTGGTGCTACTTACCCACTCCGTCTGCCGACTTCAGAACCATCATGTAGCCTTTCTGTAAACTACGAATCCTTTCAAAAACTTTACAAATTGCTGCTCACGTAGCAACAATTAATTGGAGCGCTCAGATATATATATATATATTTAGAGGTTGACTTTTTGTCGACTTTTTGTCGACTTTCTATCTTAAAATGACGTGTAACGGCTGTGAATTGACTCAGAACTGTGGTGAAACAAGGCGTGGTTTAGTAATACTTGCTACTGGGCAGCCAATCAGAAGTTTTGCTATTCCGATATTCGCTAAGCTCCACCCCCAGAAGTCACACATGCACACACACAAGCACTCTTGCTGCCCATGTTGACTCCAATGCTTCCCACAGCTGTGGCAACGGTCAAGTTGCCTGGATGTCCTTTTGGTGGTGGACCATTCTTGATACACATGGGAAGCATGGGAAACCAGCAGCGTTGCATTTCTACCATACCCTGTTCAAAGGAACTTAAATATGTTGTCTTGCCCATGAATGGCACACACACAATTCGTGTCTCAAGGCTTAAAAATAATGATTTAACCTGTCTCCTCCCCTTCATCTACAATGTCTGAAGTGGATTTGATTTAACAAGTGACATCAATCAGGGATCATAGCTTTCACCTGGATTCACCTGGTCAGTCTGTCTTGGATAATATTTTGTGTACTCAGTTTATAGTGTCCACTAGTTACCACAGTCACAAAGTCAACATTGGAAACATTAGCTTTTTTATCTTAATTTAAGGTTAGTGTTAGGCATAAAGTTAGCAGTGTGGTTAAGGTAGGGGTCGCGTTTAAATTCAAATTTTAAGAGGAACAATTGTAGAAATGGAAGGGGTTTATGACTTTGTGGCTGTGGTAACTAGTGATGACAGATTTATAGAGCTTTACCTCTGAATGGTGAATGACGTGATGACAGGCTAAAGGACCTTTTTAACTCTACATCATAGCAATGAAAGTGAGAGAGAGAGAGACAGAGCGAGAGTGCAAAGATGTGAGAGTATACAAGGGCAGAGAGAGAGACAGAAAATTATGTGGGTAGACAAGAGAGGAAGAGAAAGAAGAGAGATGAAGAGTAGGGGCAAAATGGGACACAAGAGGGAGAGAGGGTTTTAAAGCACAGCTGTGTGCTTGAATCAGAGCTTCATTCACTAAGTTTGGCCACAGAGAGAGGAAAACAGGATATGCTGAGAGAGAGAGCATTACAGGATATGCCAATGATATCTGCAGAACCAAGGAGCAAGAGTTTCTGAAAAGAAGGTATACGTCTATATATATAAGCCTCTGAAAAGAAGGTATATAAATAGTAAATCTGACTTTCTGTTTAAGGAGTTTATCAGTAAAATGATTTAAGCCATGGTGAATGGGGAATTAACCACAGTGGCAGGAGAGGACAAAAACAGAGGAAGGGACAAAAACAACAAAAACAAAAATGACAAAAACAACACCTTCAATGTAGATTATTTATTGAGAATGCTTTTTAACCTTGAAAAGGATGATATGATAAGGTATAAACAACAGAAAAATCTACAGGCTCCGGATTGTGGTATTAAAAGGTGGCTATTTTCTCCTCTTCAGTCATCTCACATCATCTCATGTTGAAAACTACAGAGAGAAAAATAGAGCATGTCACAACTGCAGTATTACAGTAGTTTGAAATTACACATTAGGTAGGGTAGCACAATTCTGACAACTTTCCCAAAATGTTCATGTTTTCCAGAACATCTGGTGGGAAGATTCCTGGAATCAGGAGGGAATAAGCAGGAAATCCGGAATCCTTCAACCAGGATTTCTCAAAAACCTGGGAATTTTGGGAACGTTAATTTTGTAAACCCAGTGGACTGGAATAACTATGTGTTGGCTGGAATAACTATGTGTTGGCTGGAATAACTTTTATCCTTCCTTACCTGGAGATCCATCCAGGCAATCCATTTTTAAAAAGATGTCATTGTACAGCATGAGGTCAACATCCTTTAGTTGGGTGATCATGAGGTCAGATGCACGTTCACCTTTGGCATAGGTCATGTCCACAAGGACGCGTGCTTTATCTGCCCGCCCATGTGTCTCCATTATGGTTTCCTTCTCAAATTGATTGATCACGTTTTGGCTAAAGAGTATATCTACTAGACGTTTGATGTTGGCCTCGTTCAATCTCTTCACAAGGTTCCCCCTTTCCCTGTTCAATCCTTCGGCTGTCCAAATTGAAAGAAAGAGAACATGAGAATGATTATTAGAGAATGGTTATTGACTATCATACGTTTGATACCGTCAGTCTCTGTAACAAACAAATTCCTGAAGCCGCCTGAATCAGCATTAAGCACTAGAGCATGTAGAAACAGACTACCCCTTACAAAAAAAGATTGCAGTTTTGAAACGCCAGTAAAAGTGCAGTAACTGCAGTCGACTGTAGTATTTTGGACGTAGTAATTGCAGAATTAATGCAGTTATTCTGCACTCTAACTGCAGTTACACTACAAAATTACTGCAGTAAAAAAAACGGTTATTTTTGATGCAGTATTTTCAGCATACTGCACTCTAACGGCAATCTTCTTTTTTTTCATAAGGGACGTAGCCAGGAGACTTGCATGCGACTTCTGCTCTCAGAATAGGAAGATTGCATTGAAAAGAGAGTCTAGACTCTCAAAAGTCGCTTTGTGGTCTGACTATGTTCAGATCTGGCTGACCATTTCAGGAGGTGGTTAGGGATGCATTGTGTGTGGATTTCTTCTGTCTGGATGCTATCAGGCTACCGAAAACACATACCGTGGGCGAAGTCATCAGCGCTCATCCCACAAGTCTCCAGAAAACTTGGGCTTTGGGACCGATAGGCACCTTTTCATTATAACATTGGAGGAAATAAGTTCCTAGCGTGTGAGGAACGTTTTTGTTAGCCTCATAAATGCTAGCCAATATTTAGAATCATATATATATATATATACACACACACACACATACATACAAATATACATACATACAAATTTACTGGAGTTATGCTATTTTTGACGAGGTAATTGCAGAATAACTGCAGTGTACTGCACTCCAACTGCAGTTATACTGCAGTGTGCTCTGACTGCAATCTTTTTTTCGTAAGGGTTCCACCATTTGTAGAATGCATACTGACATTTGAATATAGCACGGGAAAAGGGATTCCAGAAACACTGTGGACACGGTAGAAGTGTAGACGCATGACACGTTCAGAATTCCATGATCAGAATACTAAAGCTGCATGAACTGTCAAGTCTAGACAGAAAGTTGAACCTCATTTTACGGAATTTCTAAACAATTTAAAAACTCTAGAATGTTATTTAGAGACCAGCAAAAACAAGCAAAAATTACCCCTGCCATTATCACATTGGTTGCTGTAGCTTCATTTATCTCAGTCACTCTACAAACACAGCCTATTAGCAATACAATTAGCCACTACTCAAAAAAATCACATTAACTCAGCACCGGGATTAAAAACTATAATTTAATGAATGGGTGGGGGCCCCAGAAGTTAGTGGCCATGGCCACATGCCCTGTGTGCCCGGTCGGTAATTGGACCATGATTACTACAAATTTAGATCAATGGACCGTGCAGTGCATTCTGCACGATTGTGGGACAAGGAATGCACTACACGGTCCATTGATGATGCAAGGGAAACATACATAATGGGTGTTAATACGATTCCAATGGAGTTTTATGGAGCCGGATACCTGCCAAAAGGTTTAACGTACATATCTTTAGGATCGTAAGAAAAAACGTAAACATTAACTTTCATCTGTGAACATACAAACACCATGTTACAACTACGGAATAACATTTTAGGCTGAAAAAATCTTGTGTAGTAACTCTGATGTACAATAATACTTTTCAGAGTTTTGGCATTTTCATCTCACCAACAAAGGAACGTACACCAAACAGCCTGTGAGGAGTGCTACCAGAACAAGCATAACACAGTATAAAAAATATAAAAAAAATCGGTATCCTGCACGTTTTCAAGTTAAAAGTCTCCATTCTCTATTACTCCTCAGTTGAGTTACTTCACATTCAGGTAGCTAATGTTGAAGGCATTCAGTTGTACAACTGACTAGGTATCCCCCCTTCCCCTTTAATATAATGGATTTGTTTTCCAGCCCAAGTGTAGATGGCACTAGCTGTATTATGCATACAACAGTGAAGTTTCAGTCCTCTACGTGTATCTCTACAGCACGGTCATATCTCTGGGTGACTTGGGCATTCCCATGCATGCACCTTATCAAAATATGACTCATTCAATATTGTACCATCCTCATAACCAGTAAGTAGTATCTACCAGAAATAATGAATCATAACCAGTAGTATATAACAGGAATAATGAATCATAACCAGTAGTATCTACCAGGAATAATGAATCATAACCGGTAGTATCTACCAGGAATAATGAATCATAACCAGTAGTATCTACCAGGAATAATGAATCATAACCAGTAGTATATACCAGGAATAATTCATCATAACCAGTAGTATCTACCAGGAATAATGAATCATAACCGGTAGTATATACCAGGAATAATGAATCATAACCAGTCGTATCTACCAGGAATAATGAATCATAACCAGTAGTATCTACCAGGAATAATTCATCATAACCAGTAGTATATACCAGGAATAATTCATCATAACCAGTAGTATATACCAGGAATAATGAATCATAACCAGTCGTATCTACCAGGAATAATGAATCATAACCAGTAGTATCTACCAGGAATAATTCATCATAACCAGTAGTATATACCAGGAATAATTCATCATAACCAGTAGTATATACCAGGAATAATGAATCATAACCAGTAGTATCTACCAGGAATAATTAATCATAACCAGCAGTATATACCAGGAATAATTCATCATAACCAGTAGTATCTACCAGGAATAATGAATCATAACCGGTAGTATATACCAGGAATAATTCATCATAACCAGTAGTATCTACCAGGAATAATGAATCATAACCAGTAGTATCTATCAGTTCAGTCAGTCAGTATGTCATCCAGTCAGTCATTTGTCTGAGTTGTAATAGGAACGAAATCAAAAAGAATAGAACAGTCTTTATTTATTTATTGACATCTATGTGTGTATTCAAAATGATCAAAATTGTCCAAAGATATTTAGCCTATCACTTTAACAATTCAATGTTTCATTTAGGCCGATCTAAATAAAAAAAATAGGCCTTCGACTTGTAGGCATTGCAATCATTTTGGGTACAGGTGTCTTGCGAATAATTTTAGAACTCTATTTGTGTTTTATAACTGTTTTTATTAAAGGGCTTGCCTGAAAAAGAGACTCTAGCTCACAGGCTAAATATAGGCTCTAATTACATTTTAGACAAAATAGTTGAAAAGCACATGCAGTGGCTGATAGGGAAAACAGATCTGGCAATAAGAATAGGCTATAGATAGTCTTGATCATTTGGGACCCTTTGGCTATTTCGCTCAGGACAGGTTATAGCCAAGACTCAATCAATATTTTGTTTCGTCTCATTTATTGATATGGAAATAGACTCTGCGTGATGGGGTTGCGCACGCAAATGGCTATAACAAGTCTACATACTGAGTGAAATTCACTAGTACAACAGTCAAAATGGCTAATAAAAGGCTCCCAAATACATGAAAATGTGTGATTCATTAGGTTACATGATCACCACAATAGATCCACATGGCTATAAAAAATGTATTATGCAATTATATGGCCATTAAATAACACACAACAGCATGGCATATTTAGATAGCAGAATAGGCCTAGCCTAAATCATATTTACTGTCTATTTTGAAGTTCAGGCAGTTATTCTAGACAAGGCTCTTCTGTATCTTTATAGTATAATTCTCACACAAGCCATTTGCTGAAGGCCCAAGCCTATACTATGTCTTCTGCTGATATAATGTCATTTTTGAATGAGGTTCTAAACAACCTCTAGACTTTTATTTTGTAAATGAAACCAGAAGCTGCAAAGCAACTAACATCTGGGCTAGAGTTGCTTGATTGACTAGCTAACTTCGACTAGCTATGTTCGGTTCATGTCCTTTGCAGATGCCACATTACTGACAAAAGTTTGTTCTCATAAAAAAAGATATGTAGCTGAGTAAAGGGAGACAAAAAGTAAGAATTGAACGTGTAAATGTTAAATCATATAGATGACAAATCTTTAAGTTGTACCTAAGAAGGTAAGATGAACAAGTGTTTCATATTTACAGTTGAAGTCAGACACATTAGCCAAATACATTTAAGCTCAGTTTTTCACAATTCCTGACATTTAATCCTAGTAAAAATTCCCTGTTTTAGGTCGGTTAGGATCACCACTTTATTTTAAGAATGTGAAATGTCAGAATAATAGTAGCGAGTGATTTATTTCAGCTTTTGTTTCTTTCATCACATTCCCAGTGGGTCAGAAGTTTACATACACTTGTATTTGGTAACATTGCCTTTAAATTGTTTAACTTGGGTCAAATGTTTCAGGTAGCCTTCCACAAGCTTCCCACAATAAGTTGGGTGAATTTTGGCCCATTCCTCCTGACAGAGCTGGTGTAACTGGGTTTGTAGGCATCCTTGCTCACACACGCTTTTTCAGATCTGCCCACAAATTTTCTATAGGTTTGAGGTCAGGGCTTTGTGATGGCCACTCCAATACCTTGACTTTGTTGTCCTTAAGCCATTTTGCCACAACTTTGGAAGTATGTGTAACAGTATAACTTTAGACCGTCCCCTCGCCCATACTCGGGCGCTAACCAGGGACCCTCTGCACACATCAACAACAGTCAACAACGAAGCATCGTTACCCATCGCTCCACAAAAGCCGCGGCCCTTGCAGAGCAAGGGGAACCACTACTTCAAGGTCTCAGAGCAAGTGACGTCACCGATTGAAACGCTATTTAGCGCGCACCACCGCTAACTAGCTAGCCGTTTCACATCCGTTACACTCACCCCCCTTTTGACCTCCTCCTTTTCCGCAGCAACCAGTGATCCGGGTCAACAGCATCAATGTCACAGTTTTTGACTTTACGCCCGTCCCCTCGCCCCGACCTGGGCGCGAACCAGGGACGCTCTGCACACATCAACAGTCACCCTCGAAGCATCGTTACCCATCGCTCCACAAAAGCCATGGCTCTTTCAGAGCAAGGGGAACCACTACTTCAAGGTCTCAGAGTAAGTGACGTCTTCGATTGAATACACCACCGCTAACTAGCCAGCCATTTCACATCCGTTACATATGCTTGGGGTCATTGTCCATTTGGAAGACCCATTTGCGACCAAGCTTTAACTTCCTGACTGATGTCTTGAGATGTTGCTTCAATATATCCACATCATTTTCCTTTCCTCATGATGGCATCTATTTTGTGAAGTGCATCAGTCCCTCCTGCAGCAAAGCACCCCCACAGCATGAGGCTGCCACCCCTGTGTTTCACGGTTGGGATGGTGTTCTTCGGCTTGCAAACCTCCCCCTTTTTCCTCCAAATATAACGATGGTCATTATGGCCAAACAGTTCTATTATGTCAATTCGCCCATCAGAAGTCAATTCGCCCATCAGAAGTCAATTCGCCTATCAGAAGCTTCTAAAGGCATGACATAATTTTCTGGAATTTTCCACGTTGTTTAAAGGCACAGTCAACTTAGTGTATGTAAACTTCTGACCCACTGGAATTGTGATACAGTGAATTATATGTGAAATAATCTGTAAAGAATTGTTGGAAAAATTACTTGTGTCAAGCACAAAGTAGATGTCCTAACCAACTTGCCAAAACTAAAGTTAGTTAACAATACATTTGTGGAGTGGTTGAAAAACAAGTTTTAATGCCTCCAACCTAAGTGTATTGTAAACTTCTGACTTCAACTGTACTTTCGTATTTATAGAGGATATAATTGCTTTTCGGTGGTTATCATGTTCTTAAATAGTGTTCTTGAATAATGTTAATTGTAACATTTAGTCACTACAATGTTCTTAAATAATATACATTTGAATCATTATTGAAGAAATCATAATTTAGAGTATCTGTTAGTCCTTTGGAGCACAATTTGTGAGATATTTTGTTTGTTTGTCATTCCACTTCTAAAAACCCATATATTGGCAGATATATCGTAATCGGTGACTTTTGCCTCCCTAAAATCTCCTATTGATCAGGCTCTAATGGTAATGACGTTTTTTTGGATGATAATTGTTAGGTGGGGGTTGCTAGCTAGCTTGACTTGCAATAAAGTTAGAGAAACAAGTTGAGAAAAACGTAACTAAACAAAAATGCAGTTACAAAGCAAAATTACTGCAGTAAAAAACAACGCAGTATTTGTAGCATACTGCAGTTATACTGCACTCCAACTGCAATCTTTTTTCGTAAAGGAAACGCTACACTTGTCCGTTCAGTAACAAGGCAAGACTGATCGAGCGAGGCGCAGTGTTGCCAACTAATTTTCAGGGTAAGTTACTAGAGGCAGGTTGATTTGTTGCGAAATTAAGTTGTGATGTCATTGCGTGATAACGTAAAACTGCATCATTACGTAGAATCCACAATAACGTTACTCAAATTGTCAAATTGACTGGCCATCTCGGCAAAAAATATGGTTTGACATTTGTTCAGGTACAGACTCCCACTCTTCTCTGTACTTTTGTCTGTACAGTTTTGCTTGAGACATGTTGATTTATGTTGTAAGTTCTGTTCAAGATCAAACATTCGTGACCAACTATATTCATTGGGTTTGGCTCGTCGTTTGGATCGTCGAACCCCTACTACTGCTGCTGCAGTCAGCCAACAATGATTTGCAATTTTCTTTAATTGCCTTAGGCCTTCTGCTGACGTCACTCACAATGCACTTTTGCAGCCAGGCGCGTGTTGTGACTGAGTGTGTGACAGAGAAAATCGTTTTTTTATGTCATTTAGAGGGAAAATGCGTGCATTTTAGCGTTTGATTCACGTTTCAAAAGTTGCTAAAAGTTCAAAATACATTTTTAAAAGTAGCTAAATTTGTTGCTAGGTGCTGATTTGAAAAAACAAGTTGCCAGGGTAGTCTGAAAAGTTGCTAAATCTAGCAACAAAAATGCTAAATTGGCATCACTGGTGAGGCGTCTGTGAAGATGTCATACGGCCTAATGAAATACGTCACGATGGGAATTGGCATATGCCGCGTTCCAAACAACTGGGAATTCGGAAAAATACGAGGTCAAATCATGACGTCAGTGATCTTCTGGTCGGAAAGTTGGAGCTCTAGAAAGAGGGCAGAGTTCCTGAATTGGAATTCCGAGTTGGATGACCCTTCAAATTTTCCCCAGTCGGAGCTCGTTTTTTCCGAGTTCCCAGTTGTTTTGAACGCACTGAAGTCAGAAATTTCCGAGTTCCCAGTTGTTTTGAATGCATCATAAATTCGAAGCAGCGTGTGGATGGATGCCTGTATCTCTTTATTAGAAGAAAGTGTTTGATCACGTGCGTTTTCAAAACGTGTGTTGCAAAATGCGAGATCCCACTTATTTCGCCGTGGTTCCGGTGCTTTCTTCGATTCCAAGCTGCTTTCTAACACCGACCTCTACTTACAAAAATATTAAGCATTTTGTACGGTTAATTTTATCTGACCGGTAGTTTAGCAGGTAGAGAAGGGAACTCTGGAACATTCAGGGACGTGAGGGTATGAGGTCGAATTCCGTGGAAGGCACACTGTTTTGAAAATGGTTTAATGTGAAACCACACTTTCTGCACTGTTCAAATAATTCGTTTTATTTGGTATTGTATAAGCATCTGTGATAATGGCACCCAAAATAATGGCATAGATTCCGTTGTTGAACATTAGTAAACATGAAGGCAAAAAAAGGGAAGCATGAGATGCGAACATGATACTACAACTGATTATTGACTGACCATTAAAGCCAACGATTTTACCACCGCGCCACAGAGATTTGATGAAGACAGTAGACAAAAAAAATAAAGTATATCTGACAATCACACACTGCTATTTATTGTTGACCAGCAGATGTCACTAATGTGCATTATGGACAGATAATGTAGCTCTGCGTAATCAACCGAAGCCTTCAGAAAGCCTCGGTTTCCCATCACTACTCATACCGTAGCTACAGCACTGTACACGGCATAATACTATAAGTATTTAAATGTGTCGTCCGTCCGAATATTGTCATATTCGTCTCCCTTTTAACTTCAGAGAACGAAAACCAATCATGAAGCAAGAATATGTTGCTGTGTGATGGCTGGCTGACCGAAGTAACTTCATTACTTTACTAAAAACAAGTTGTACACTTTTTAACTCTTTCATTTTAGCGATGATAGGAGTGGTGCACACATATTTACCACAAAAACAAGTAGAACAGGTTGCTATGATACAACAAAATACAAAAAAGACCAGCACTCACTAATATATAAATTACAATTTAAATTTTGTTTTACTTTCTCTCATGGCAACATAATCCAAGTGAGTGCTGGCCTTTTTCACTTTTGATGTGATAATTTGTTGGCCTCAGCTTCCAAGCACCCAATCATTTGTTTAGGCAAGAGGAGTGAGTGCATTCTCTCTCTTTACAATACTATGATACAGTACACACACATTAGATACATTTTTGTTCCCAGCAACATATCACATTCATTCTGTATTAAAATACTAATAGTTACCTGCCATACTCTGTTGAAAATCTTAAAATGCCTTGTGTGCACACAAGAAAACAAAAGAGAAAGTTAGACAGTTTTACTCAAGACTGGTTGTCACTACCTGGGCCAGAGGCAAAGTCATAACCCCGCCTAGTTCTGTAACTTCTCTTGTTGTAATCTGATTGTAAATATTACCCTAACCTTAAAGGAAAATTCCACCCAAAAACTGTCTATATCATAAAAATTCATTAAAACCAAAATGTGCTTTTTCATTTGAATTTAAGGTTAGGGTTAAGCATAAGGTTAGAAGTGTGATTAAAGGAAAACTATATTTTGGTATTTGCTTCATTAGTCCACTGTTGATATAGTCCGAAAATGTTTTGCATGTCAGCAATCAAGTTTTCAAGAAAGTTTAACTTTCAATATACAGAAATACAGCCGGTATGATCTTAAACTTGATTTCTGACATGTAAAACATTTTCGGACTTTATCAACAGTGGACTAATGAAACAAATAACATAATATAGTTTTAGGGTGGATTTTTGCTTTAATCACACTGCTAACCTTATGCCTAACCTTAAATTAAGACAACAAACAAAAAAATGGAGACATTTTTACAATATAGACCATTTTGACTTTGCCGCTGGCCCATCTAGTGGAAACCCAAGACAAGGCAGGTTTAAACAATATAAAACAATAACTTGGCCAGTAAACCAGTTGTCATTATAGTGAGTTAACAATTCTCGTTACATAATTTAAAATGTTTGACACCATGTCACAGCCATGGACAAACAGGTTTGATAAAAAAAAAAATCAAAGGAAGATGACACTATCGTGCGAACCAGAACTGTACCGTGCAGATTATAATATTATATTTACAGATTGTCCTTTCCAGCACAGTTCCAGCAACTATGGTGGATTCAGTACAGCTTGGTCTGACTTGGTTTAGCTTGGCATAGAAATGTGAAAATAGTAAAGTTGAGCTGTTCTTTTTAAAGAGGCAACACACACAGAGAAGCGAGACAGATAAACAGGATGGAAGTAGAGAGGGACTTAGCAGCTGTGTGCTTGAATTAGAACTTTATTAGCTGAGTTTGGCTTCGGAGAAAGAAAATATGGCATAAAGAACAGGAGAGAGGGGGAGTTGGGGAGGCGTGGAAATTAAAATGTGTATGAGAACAGTGAGAGGTAGAGCTTCTGAAATGAAGGAGTAAAACTGAAAATATAATAAAATATATATGATTAAGCCTCTGAAAGTAAGGTATATAAATAGTAAATCTGACTTTCTGCTTAAGGAGTTTATCAGTAAATTTGATTTAAGCCATGGTGAATGGGGAATTAACCCCAGTGGCATGAGAGGAGTCAAAACAGAGGAAGGGAGAGAACGAGAGAAAGATTGAGAAAAGTAGAGAGGAGGAAACGGAGAGGGACAGATTGGATAGAGTGGTAGAATAATGGAAAATGCAAGCAAATGAGAAGAGTGAGATAGAGGAAGAAAGATCGTGGTCCACAAGAGGCTCAAAACGTGTCAGTCCACTCATCTCACACCCACACACACTTTCTCTCTCTCATGAAATGTCACCCCCCCACATTAGCACAGAGCACATCAACCTGAGGAGTTTCATTGAATTCTAGAAATCACCACGGCAACAGAACGTTGATATGGAACTGTCTGTGACACAACATCAATCTTTGTATATTTGTTAAGAGTCACAGTAGAGGGATTTTGATGTTTGTGATGATTTATTTTCCAATTCAACCACACATCTGAAGACAATGCATTTCAAATCATTGAGGACAACACAAAATAGTTTATCAACTTATTAGATGGGACTTGTAAAGCAAGAGTCCTGACTTTAAATCTTTGTCATACTTCTTCTGCACGTTACACCTCTTATAACTGTTTAAGCTAGAAACACCATTAAAATGTGCAGACTGGCCTGGAATAGTCTGCTTGTATACAACTTTTTGATATACTATTGTATTTTTTGTCCTTCTTTTCCTTCTACATTCACTTTAAAGTGGAACTGACCGTGTATGATCCACTTTGCAGATATGAAACAAACAAACAATCATAATATCAGCAAAAAATATAAAATTCCTAGAATATACCACAAAAGCAACTTTCTAGGTTTTAAAAATAGGTTATTTTTGACTCAACATTCCATGACGTACACTAAGGCATTGTTGGAGAATAGATGGATGCAGTTCAATGCATGATTAATATAATTCACCAATACATTTCTTGGTAGTCCAAACAATACTGCTATGAGGTTGTTAATCACAGTTGGCCTGGTACATTGTTTGCTGCCTCCATTCAGGGTGTACTGTTTAAGTTTCAATTGACTCAATATTTGGGGGAAAACGGACAAATGTAACTAAGTCTGGGAATGTCAGTACAGTTAAACTAGTATGGACAATGATTGCAAGTTAGCCCTAATGTGGCTAATAGGCTAGCATATCTACAAACACTACCGTTCAAAAGTTTGGGGTCACTTAGAAATGTCCTTGTTTTTTAAAGAAAAGCTCATTCTTCGTCCATTAAAATAACATCAAATTGATCAGAAATATAGTGTAGACATTGTTAATGTTGTAAATGACTATTGTAGCTGGAAATGGCTGATTTTTAATTGAATATCTACATAGGCGTACAGAGGCCCATTATCAGCAACCATTATTCCTGTGTTCCAATGGCACGTTGTGTTAGCTAATCCAAGTTTATAATTTTAAAAGGCTAATTGATCATTAGAAAAACCTTTTGCAATTATGTTAGCACACCTGAAAACTGTTATTTTGATTAAAGAAGCAATACAACTGGCCTTCTTTAGACTAGTTGAGTATCTGGAGCATCACCATTTGTGGGTTCTATTCTTGTTCTGAGAAATGAAGGCTATTCCATGTGAGAAATTGCCAAAATTCCCCAAAATTCCCAAACATTCAAAAAATGTATGAAAATGTGAAAATTACCATATCTAAGTGCTCACTAAAATGCTGTCAGATCCGCTTTAATGTGACTTTTTTCAACATTCTAAAGCTCCCATTGTGACATCATTACTTCCAACATCCATTCACTGTAAATGCAACAATGCAACTTTTGACACAAATCAAGCCACTTTGACGACTTTGCCAAACACTTACTGTCACGAGTCCGACCGAGGGTGTTTCCTTTTCCCGGGCGGGTGGCGCTCGGCGGTCGTCGTCACCGGCCTATTAGCTGCCACTGATTGTTTTTCCTCCCCCTCCTTGTATGTTTAGTGGTAGCACCTGTGTAGGGTTAATTAGTTTGTCTTTATTAGACAGCCGGCCCGCCTGGTTGTTGTGCGGGATTATTTCTATGTAACCTTCGGCTCTGTTGTAGAGGTACGTGTTTTGTGCCTGGTCGTGATTTGTTCCTGTCTTTGTGTTTTGCACCAGATGGGACTGTTGAGTTTTCACATTTCTTGTTTTTGTTAGTTTGTTCATGTAAAGGGATTTATTAAAACATGAATCAAAACAACCACGCTGCGCTTTGGTCCGCCTCTCGTTCAGATGAAGAAAACCATTACACTTACACAAAACATTAGAGGGTATAACATCTTCCTCTACTTCTCTGCTATTCAAATCTGAAATAATAACAGAATTATCTGGTACCAATCAAACATTACAGCTGTTCAAGTGACTGCATCAAAAACATTTTCTGTCGCTTTTTATAAATAACTGACATTTTGGCCACTTTTTTAATTTATTTTTTATATTTTTTTTATTTCACCTTTATTTAACCAGGTAGGCCAGTTGAGAACAAGTTCTCATTTGCAACTGCGACCTGGCCAAGATAAAGCATAGCAGTGTGAGCAGACAACACAGAGTTACACATGGAATAAACAATTAACAAGTCAATAACACAGTAGAAAACAAAGGGGGGAGTCTATATACAATGTGTGCAAAAGGCATGAGGAGGTAGGCGAATAATTACAATTTTGCAGATTAACACTGGAGTGATAAATGATCAGATGGTCATGTACAGGTAGAGATATTGGTGTGCAAAAGAGCAAGTAAATAAATAAAAACAGTATGGGGAGGAGGTAGGTGAAAATGGGTGGGCTATTTACCAATAGACTATGTACAGCAGCAGCGATCGGTTAGCTGCTCAGATAGCTGATGTTTGAAGTTGGTGAGGGAGATAAAAGTCTCCAACTTCAGTGATTTTTGCAATTCGTTCCAGTCACAGGCAGCAGAGTACTGGAACGAAAGGCGGCCAAATGAGGTGTTGGCTTTAGGGATGATCAGTGAGATACACCTGCTGGAGCGCGTGCTACGGATGGGTGTTGCCATCGTGACCAGTGAACTGAGATAAGGCGGAGCTTTACCTAGCATGGACTTGTAGATGACCTGGAGCCAGTGGGTCTGGCGACGAATATGTAACGAGGGCCAGCCGACCAGAGCATACAGGTCGCAGTGGTGGGTGGTATAAGGTGCTTTAGTGACAAAACGGATGGCACTGTGATAGACTGCATCCAGTTTGCTGAGTAGAGTGTTGGAAGCCATTTTGTAGATGACATCGCCGAAGTCGAGGATCGGAAGGATAGTCAGTTTTACTAGGGTAAGCTTGGCGGCGTGAGTGAAGGAGGCTTTGTTGCGGAATAGAAAGCCGACTCTTGATTTAATTTTCGATTGGAGATGTTTGATATGAGTCTGGAAGGAGAGTTTGCAGTCTAGCCAGACACCTAGGTACTTATAGATGTCCACATATTCAAGGTCGGAACCATCCAGGGTGGTGATGCTAGTCGGGCATGCGGGTGCAGGCAGCGATCGGTTGAAAAGCATGCATTTGGTTTTACTAGCGTTTAAGAGCAGTTGGAGGCCACGGAAGGAATGTTGTATGGCATTGAAGCTTGTTTGGAGGTTAGATAGCACAGTGTCCAATGACGGGCCGAAAGTATATAGAATGGTGTCGTCTGCGTAGAGGTGGATCAGGGAATCGCCCGCAGCAAGAGCAACATCATTGATATATACAGAGAAAAGAGTCGGCCCGAGAATTGAACCCTGTGGCACCCCCATAGAGACTGCCAGAGGACCGGACAGCATGCTCTCCGATTTGACACACTGAACTCTGTCTGCAAAGTAATTGGTGAACCAGGCAAGGCAGTCATCCGAAAAACCGAGGCTACTGAGTCTGCCGATAAGAATATGGTGATTGACAGAGTCGAAAGCCTTGGCAAGGTCAATGAAGACGGCTGCACAGTACTGTCTTTTATCGATGGCGGTTATGATATCGTTTAGTACCTTGAGTGTTGCTGAGGTGCACCCGTGACCGGCTCGGAAACCAGATTGCACAGCGGAGAAGGTACGGTGGGATTCGAGATGGTCAGTGACCTGTTTGTTGACTTGGCTTTCGAAGACCTTAAATAGGCAGGGCAGGATGGATATAGGTCTGTAACAGTTTGGGTCCAGGGTGTCTCCCCCTTTGAAGAGGGGGATGACTGCGGCAGCTTTCCAATCCTTGGGGATCTCAGATGATATGAAAGAGAGGTTGAACAGGCTGGTAATAGGGGTTGCGACAATGGCGGCGGAAAGTTTCAGAAATAGGGGGTCCAGATTGTCACTTTCCGAACAAGTTAGACAAAATGTTAGAGGGTATGGCATCTTCGCCTACTTCTCTGCTATTCAAATCTGTCCACGGAACAAAAATATCCGATACAGATCTAACGATAGAACTGTTTTAGGAACTGCATTAACGCATTTTTAGCAACTTTTTCCTTACAACTGCAGTTTTGACCACTTTTTAATAAAATAAAATAAATGTAAACTTTATTTAACTAGGAAAGTCAGTTAAGAACAAATTATTATTTACAATGACGGCCTACCCCGGGCCAAACCCGGGCGACGCTGTGCCAATTTCAATTTCACTTAACCAAAAAGTTTGACAAAAAATTTGGAGGGTATGACATCTTGTTCTACTTCGCTGCTATTCATATCTGGAATTGGAACATAAATATATTGTACAGATACAACTGTTTTAGTAACGGCATGAGCAACTTTCATCTTCATTTTTTTAAACAGCTGCCATTTTGACCACTTTCCCAGCACTTTAGACAAAAACTTATTAAAGGGTATGGCATCTTGGTCTACTTCTATGCTATTAAAATATGGAAATAAGAACATAAATATCTATTAAAAGAGGTACAGCTGTTTTAGTAACCACGTCAAATCATTTAGCTAACTTCCCACTGTTGAATTAACTGCCATAGACTTTTCAGAATTCCCATCATGAGACAATGAGTAAACAGTGTCTCTTTTGATACAAATCTGCTACCTTGACCACTTTTCCCAACAACATAGACAAAAACTTAAAGGGTATGCCACCTTGATCTACTTCTCTGCTATTCAAATCTGAAATAAGAACAGAAATATCTACTACCAATCAAGAGGTACAGCTGTTTTTAGTAACCACATCAACTAATTTAGCTAACTTCCCACTGTTGAATTACCTGCCATGAAACTTCTAGAAACATTCAAATTATAACAATGGGGGGCGTACATCTATATCTTCAGCCATACATTCATTCCTTTATCATACCAAATCAGTCCAACTTATCCTCATTTTATCCCTTCATCCCTCCATCCATTAGGTCTTCTCTATCCCTGTATCCTTACTTTATTTATCTATCTATCCATGTATGTATATATTCTATTTATTTATATATCCTATGTATTTATCTATCCAGTCATAACTTCCTTTTAACATCTTTATCCTTTGATTAAGAAATTAATGTATGGTTGAAGTAAGGGATAAATGCTTGGGATAAAATAAAGTTTTACAATTGCCTCCTACTCTGTTATTACAGTTTGCATATCCTGTGGTATTCTAGTAGGATGGTGTATAAGAGTGTAGTAGGCTAGTCTGAGTCTAGTTGTTTGTGATGAAATAAGTGATCTAACTGCCCCACATTCCAAAGTAATAAGGTTGATAGGTCTTTCGAAGTAATCAGACCATTTATTTTACTAAATTAACTTTGACTATATTTAACTTCTTGGCTTAAGTAAAACGTTTTATACTTCTTCCTCTACCACAAACATACTTGTAAAGAGTTAAAGCAAGTCCCATCTATTTTTCTTCATGGAAAATTACTATCTAGTTTCCATTGTGGTCCTCTTGTTTTGCCAGGAAATAAACTTGTTTCTGTTATCTAGATGATTAGAGGTGACCTACCTTTAGTTGCTGCAGGTCTGACTGTTGGACAAAGAAATGCCTGGAAACTGGAAGCACACAGCTCACTAACAGTCCCCATCATTACACTGTGTCTGTGTGTGTGAGTGTTGAGCTAGGTGTTGAAGCTGTGTTCCGATGTTCTTATAGCGCCTTTCCTCTTTTCTCTGTCCTCTTCTTTCTTCCCTCTCTTCACTGTCTCTCTCTTCTTGTCTTGTGACTCTGTCTGTCCCTACAGGCAGCACCGCTCCACACACAGGTTTATCACTCCCACCGTAGAGGCGCAGTTCCTGGGTTCAGCTCACTAGGCGCTCCCCTGAATGATCCAACCTCCAGTGCTCTCTCCTGTCCTCTGCCAAATACTAATTCACTCTCCTATGAGTGCTCTCTTTTCTCCCCCCCCTCCACTCTCTCTCCTCTTCACTGTCAGTCATTTACTTGACCTCCCTCCTCTATTTTTCAGTTTGCTGCTTACTCACTCTCTTTCCAACACCCCCTCTCCCTCTAGCAGTTGCTGAAGTATTCTTAGAACTGATTACATATTACACAAGCAAACACACACACACACACACACACACACACACACACACACACACACACACACACACACACACACACACACACACACACACACACACACACACACACACACACACACACACACACCTTCTGCTCCCCTCTCCACAGTGGTGTGTATTCATGGATGCCAAGGGGGAGCCAAGCTTCCCCCGCAAAAATGTACCAATTTTTTTTTTTTACTATTAAAATAATGTATCTTTCGTCTCTCTGTGTTTCATAATTGTCCTTGAATTTGCAAGAGGCTGAATGTATTGCACAGGAGAAAGCATCCGAGTGAGTGAAACAACGCCCCTCTGTCTCTCTACGTGTAGGCCGTCTATCTGATGCTGTCTGGTCCGAATGAGTATGACATTGTTGCTGGCCATAGCATTGAATGGAATGCAAGGGAAGCCAGCGAGCATTTGGCCTCCCTTGATGAAAAAAGTATAACAAATTAGCCAATCAGTGTTGAGCTAAACTGAGCGAGGTCAACTGTGAATGGTCCTGGTGCACCAAAAGAAAAGTGTCAAGGGAAGCTTGCTTGGATTTTGACGTCACTCCTATCAAATGTCATTGACAGAAACAACTTGAATTGTTGCATCTCGTTGTGTTTTCCTCCGGTGGCTAGCTAACTAGCTAAGATTGTCCCTTTCCTAAATTAGCCATGGATGGAGATAGGGATTTGGACTTGGTTTTACTTAATTCTCTATACTGGCCAATGATTCTAACGGCAATTCTAATCCAACCATTAATTCATACACTTTATAAGGCTATATCCTAGTAGCATTCCCACCAACACCACCCTTTATAATGCTATCTCCTAGTAGCATTCCCATCAACAACACCCTTTATGATGCTATCTCCTGGAAGCATTCCCACTACACCACCCTTTATAATGCTATCTCTGAGTAGCATTACCATCAACAACACCCTTTATAATGCTATCTCCTGGAAGCATTCCTACCAACAACACTCTTTATAATGCTATTTCCTGGAAGCATTCCCACCAACAACACCCTTTATAATGCTATCTCCTAGTAGCATTACCATCAACAACACCCTTTATAATGCTATCTCCTGGAAGCATTCCTACCAACAACACCCTTTATAATGCTATCTCCTAGTAGCATTCCCACTAACAACACCCTTTATAATGCCAGCTCCTAGTACCATTCCCACCAACAACACCCTTTATAAGGCTATTTCCTAGTAGCAATACCAACAATACCTTTTATAATGCTATCTCCTAGTAGCATTCCCACCAACAACACCCTTTATAATGCTATCTCCTAGTAGCAATACCACCAACACCCTTTATAATGCCATTTCCTAGTGCCATTTCCTAGTAGAGGGGAGACAATGGTAATATAATGACAGTAGAGGGGTGATCAGGGTAATATAATGACAGTAGAGGGGAGATCAGGGTAATATAATGACAGTAGTGGGGAGACCAGGGTAATATAATGACAGTAGATGGTAGACCAGGGTAATATAATTACAGTAGATGGTAGACCAGGGTAATATAATGACATTAGATTGTAATCCGGGGTAATATAATGACAGTAGATGGTTGACCAGGGTAATTTAAAAAAGTAGATTGTTGACCAGGGTAATATAATTACAGTAGAGGGTAGACCAGGGTAATATAATGACAGTAGAGGGGAGACCAGGGTAATATAATGACAGTAGAGTGGAGACCAGGGTAATATAATGACTGTAGATGGAATACCAGGGTAATATAATGACAGTAGAGGGTAAAATAATGACAGTAGATGGTAGACCAGGGTAAGATAATGACAGTATATGGTAGACCAGGGTAATTTAATGACAGTAGAGGGGAGACCGGGGTAATATAATGACAGTAGATGGTAGAACAGGGCAATATAATGACAGTAGATGGTAGACCAGGGTAATATAATGACAGTAGATCGTAGACTAGGGTAATACAAGGGTAATTAATGACAGTAGATGGTAGACAAGGGTAATATAATGACAGTAGAGGGTAGACCAGGGTAATATAATGACAGTGGATGGCAGACCACGGTAACATAATGACAGTAGATGGTAGACCAGGGTAATATAACGACAGTAGTTTGTAGACCAGGGGAATATAATGACAGTAGATGGTAGACCAGGGTAATATATTGAGAGTAGATGGTAGAGCAGGGTAATACCATGGTAATATATTGACAGTAGATGGTAAAATTTTGACAGTAGATTGTAGACCAGGGTAATATAAAGACAGTAGAGGGTAGACCGGGGTAATATAATGAGAGTAGATGGTAGAGCAGGGTAATACCATGGTAATATATTGACAGTAGATGGTAAAATTTTGACAGTAGATTGTAGACCAGGGTAATATAAAGACAGTAGAGGGTAGACCGGGGTAATATAATGACAGTAGAATGTACAACAGGGTAATATAATGACAGTAGGTGGTAGACCAGGGTAATATAATAATGACAGTAGATGGAATACCAGGGTAATATAAAGACAGTAGAGGGTAATATAATGACAGTAGAGGGTAGGCCAGGGTAATATAATGACAGTAGATGGTAGACCAGGGTAATATAATGACAGTAGATGGTAGACCAGGGTAATATAATGACAGTAGAGGGGAGATCAGGGTAATATATTGACAGTAGAGGGGAGACCAGGGTAATATAATGACAGTAGAGGGTAGACCAGGGTAATATAATGACAGTAGATGGTAGACCAGGGTAATATAATGACAGTAGATGGTAGACCAGGGTAATATAATGACAGTAGATGGTAGACCAGGGTAATATAATTACAGTAGATGGTAGACCAGGGTAATATAATGACATTAGATTGTAATCCGGGGTAATATAATGACAGTAGATGGTCGACCAGGGTAATTTAAAAAAGTAGATTGTTGACCAGGGTAATATAATGACAGTAGAGGGTAGACCAGGGTAATATAATGACAGTAGAGGGGAGACCAGGGTAATATAATGACAGTAGAGGGTAGACCAGGGTAATATAATGACAGTAGATGGTAGACCAGGGTAATATAATGACAGTAGAGTGGAGAGCAGGGTAATATAATGACAGTAGATGGTAGACCAGGGTAATATAATGACAGTAGATGGTAGACCAGGGTAATATAATGACAGTAGAGGGGAGACCAGGGTAATATAATGACAGTAGAGGGGAGACCAGGGTAATATAATGACAGTAGATGGTAGACCAGGGTAATATAATGACAGTAGATCGTAGACTAGGGTAATACAAGGGTAATTAATGACAGTAGATGGTAGACAAGGGTAATATAATGACAGTAGAGGGTAGACCAGGGTAATATAATGACAGTGGATGGCAGACCACGGTAATATAATGACAGTAGATGGTAGACCAGGGTAATATAATGACAGTAGTTGGTAGACCAGGGTAATATAATGACAGGAGATGGTAGACCAGGGTAATATAATGACAGTAGATGGTAGAACAGGGTAATATATTGAGAGTAGATGGTAGACCAGGGTAATACCAGGGTAATATAATGACACTAGATGGTAAAATATTGACAGTAGATGGTAGACCAGGGTAATATAATGACAGTAGAGGGTAGACCGGGGTAATATATTGAGAGTAGATGGTAGAGCAGGGTAATACCATGGTAATATATTGACAGTAGATGGTAAAATTTTGACAGTAGATTGTAGACCAGGGTAATATAAAGACAGTAGAGGGTAGACCGGGGTAATATAATGACAGTAGAATGTACAACAGGGTAATATAATGACAGTAGGTGGTAGACCAGGGTAATATAATGACAGTAGATGGAATACCAGGGTAATATAATGACAGTAGATTGTAGACCAGGGTAATATAATGACAGTAGATGGTAGAACAGGGTAATATAATGACAGTAGAGGGTAGACCAGGGTAATATAATGACAGTAGATGGTAGAACAGGGTAATATAATGACAGTAGAGTGGAGACCAGGGTAATATAATGACAGTAGAGTGGAGACCAGGGTAATATAATGACAGTAGAGGGTAGACCAGGGTAATATGATTACAGTAGATGGTAGACCAGGGTAATATAATGACAGTAGATGGTAGACCAGGGTAATATAATGACAGTAGAGGGTAGACCAGGGTAATATAATGACAGTAGATGGTAGACCAGTGTAATAGAATGACAGTAGATGGTAGACCAGGGTAATATAATGACAGTAGAGGGTAATATAATGACAGTAGATGGTAGACCAGAGTAATATAGTGACAGTAGATGGTAGACCAGGGTAATATAATGACAGTAGATGGTAGACCAGGGTAATATAATGACAGTAGATGGTAGACCAGGGTAATATAATGACAGTAGATGGTAGACCAGGGTAATATAATGACAGTAGAGGGTAATATAATGACAGTAGATGGTAGACCAGGGTAATATAATGACAGTAGATGGTAGACCAGGGTAATATAATGACAGTAGATGGTAGACCAGGGTAATATTATGACAGTAGATGGAAGACCATGGTAATATAGTGACAGTAGAGGGTAGACCAGGGTAATATAATGACAGTAGATGGTTGACCAGGGTAATATAATGACAGTAGATGGTATACCAGGGTAATATAATGTCAGTAGAGGGTAGACCAGTGTAATCTAGTGACAGTAGATGGTAGACCAGGGTAATATAATGGCAGTAGAGTTTAGACCAGGGTAATATAGTGACAGTAGATGGTAGACCAGTGTAATACAATGACAGTAGATGGTAGAACAGGGTAATATAATGACAGTAGATGGTAGACCAGGGTAATATAATGACAGTAGATGGTAGAACCGGGTAATAAAATGACAGTGGATGGTAGAACAGGTTAATATAATGACAGTAGATGGTAGACCAGGGTAATATAATGACAGTAGATGGTAGACCAGGTAATATAATGACAGTAGATGGTAGACCAGGGTAATATAATGACAGTAGATGGTAGACCAGGGTAATATAATGACAGTAGAGGGTAATATAATGACAGTAGATGGTAGACCAGGGTAATATCATGACAGTAGATGGTAGACCAGGTCAATATAATGACAGTAGATGGTATACCAGGGTAATATAATGACAGTAGAGGGGAGACCAGGGTGATCTAGTGACAGTAGATGATAGACCAGGTAATATAATGGCAGTAGAGTTTAGACCAGGGTAATATAGTGACAGTAGATGGTAGACCAGGGTAATATAATGACAGTAGAGGGTAAAGGGTAATATAGTTACAGTAGATGGTAGACCATGGTAATATATTGACAGTAGATGGAGACCAGGGTAAGATAGTGACAGTAGAGGGTAGACCAGGTAATTTATGACAGGAGATGGTAGACAGGGTAATATTATGACAGTAGAGTGTAGGCCAGGTAATATAATGACAGTAGATGGTAAACCAGGTAATATAATGACAGTAGATGGTAGACCAGGGTAATATATGACAGTAGAGGGTAGACAATGGTAATCTAGTGACAGTAGATGGTAGACCAGGGTGATATAATGACAGTAGATGGTAGACCAGGGTAATATAGTGACAGTAGATGGTAGACCAGGGTAATATAATGACAGTAGAGGGTAATATAGTGACAGTAGATGGTAGACCATGGTAATATAATGACAGTAGAGAGGAGACCAGGGTAAGATAGTGACAGTAGAGGGTAGACCAGGGTAATTTATGACAGGAGCTGGTAGACAGGGTAATATTATGACAGTAGATGGTAGACCAGGGTAATATATTTACTGTAGAGGGTAATATAATGACAGTAGATGGTAGACCAGTGTAATCTAGTGACAGTAGATGGTAGACCAGGGTAATATAATGGCAGTAGAGTTTAGACCAGGGTAATATAGTGACAGTAGATGGTAGACCAGTGTAATAGAATGACAGTAGATGGTAGACCAGGGTAATATAATGACAGTAGAGGGTAATATAATGACAGTAGATGGTAGACCAGGGTAATATAGTGACAGTAGATGGTAGACCAGGGTAATATAATGACAGTAGATGGTAGACCAGGGTAATATTATGACAGTAGATGGAAGACCATGGTAATATAGTGACAGTAGAGGGTAGACCAGGGTAATATAATGACAGTAGATTGTTGACCAGGGTAATATAATGACAGTAGATGGTAGACCAGGTAATATAATGACAGTAGAGGGTAATATAATGACAGTAGATGGTAGACCAGGGTAATATAATGACAGTAGATGGTAGACCAGGGTAATATAATGACAGTAGATGGTTGACCAGGGTAATATAATGACGGTTGATGGTAGACCAGGGTAATGTAATGACAGTAGAGGGTAATATAATGACAGTAGATGGTAGACCAGGTAATATAATGGCAGTAGAGGGTAGGCCAGGGTAATATAATGACAGTAGATGTTAGACCAGGGTAATATAATGGCAGTAGAGGGTAGACCAGGGTAATATAATGACAGTAGATGTTAGACCAGGGTAATATAATGACAGTAGATGGTAGACCAGGTTAATATAATGACAGTAGATGGTAGACCAGGGTAATATAATGACAGTAGATGGTAGACCAGGGTAATATAATGACAGTAGAGGGTAATATAATGACAGTAGATGGTAGACCAGGGTAATATAATGACAGTAGATGGTAGATCAGGGTAATATAATGACAGTAGATGGTTGACCAGGGTAATATAATGACGGTAGATGGTAGACCAGGGTAATGTAATGACAGTAGAGGGTAATATAATGACAGTAGATGGTAGACCAGGGTAATATAATGGCAGTAGAGGGTAGGCCAGGGTAATATAATGACAGTAGATGGTAGACCAGGGTAATATAATGCCAGTAGATGGTAGACCAGGTTAATATAATGACAGTAGATGGTAGACCAGGGTAATATAATGACAGTAGATGGTAGACCAGGGTAATATAATGACAGTAGATGGTAGACCAGTGTAATAGAATGACAGTAGATGGTAGACCAGGGTAATATAATGACAGTAGATGGTAGACCAGGGTAATATAGTGACAGTAGATGGTAGACCAGTGTAATACAATGACAGTAGACAGTAGAACAGGGTAATATAATGACAGTAGATGGTAGACCAGGGTAATATAATGACAGTAGATGGTTGACCAGGGTAATATAATGACAGTAGATGGTAGACCAGGGTAATATAATGACAGTAGAGGGTAATATAATGACAGTAGATGGTAGACCAGGGTAATATAATGACAGTAGAGGGTAGGCCAGGGTAATATAATCACAGTCGATGGTAGACCAGAGTAATATAATGACAGTAGATGGTAGACCAGGGTAATATCATGAGAGTAGATGGTAGACCAGGTCAATATAATGACAGTAGATGGTATACCAGGGTAATATAATGACAGTAGAGGGTAGAGAAGGGTGATCTAGTGACAGTAAATGATAGACCAGGGTAATATAATGGCAGTAGAGTTTAGACCAGGGTAATATAGTGACAGTAGATTGTAGACCAGGATAATATAAGGACAGTAGATGGTAGACCAGGGTAATATAATGACAGTAGATGATAGACTGGGGTAATATATTGACAGTAGATGGTAGACCAGGGTAATATAATGACAGTAGAGGGTAATATAGTGACAGTAGATGGTAGACCATGGTAATATAATGACAGTAGAGAGGAGACCAGGGTAAGATAGTGACAGTAGATGGTAGACCAGGGTAATTTATGACAGGAGCTGGTAGACAGGGTAATATTATGACAGTAGATGATAGACCAGGGTAATATATTTACTGTAGAGGGTAATATAATGACAGTAGATGGTAGACCAGTGTAATCTAGTGACAGTAGATGGTAGACCAGGGTAATATAATGGCAGTAGAGTTTAGACCAGGGTAATATAGTGACAGTAGATGGTAGACCAGAGTAATATAATGACAGTAGATGGTAGACCAGGGTAATATCATGAGAGTAGATGGTAGACCATGTCAATATAATGACAGTAGAGGGTAGAGAAGGGTGATCTAGTGACAGTAAATCATAGACCAGGGTAATATAATGGCAGTAGAGTTTAGACCAGGGTAATATAGTGACAGTAGATTGTAGACCAGGATAATATAAGGACAGTAGATGTTAGACCAGGGTAATATAATGACAGTAGATGATAGACTGGGGTAATATATTGACAGTAGATGGTAGACCAGGGTAATATAATGACAGTAGAGGGTAATATAGTGACAGTAGTTGGTAGACCAGGTTAATATAATGACAGTAGAAGGTAGACCAGTGTAATAGAATGACAGTAGATGGTAGACCAGGGTAATATAATGACCAGGGTAATATAATGACAGTAGATGGTAGACCAGGGTAATATAGTGACAGTAGATGGTAGACCAGGGTAATATAATGACAGTAGAGGGTAGACCAGGGTAATATTATGACAGTAGATGGTAGACCATGGTAATATAGTGACAGTAGAGGGTAGACCAGGGTAATATAATGACAGTAGATGGTTGACCAGGGTAATATAATGACATTAGATGGTAGACCAGATTAATATAATGACAGTAGAGGGTAATATAATGACAGTAGATGGTAGACCAGGATAATATCATGACAGTAGATGGTAGACCAGGTCAATATAATGACAGTAGATGGTATACCAGGGTAATATAATGACAGTAGAGGGTAATATAATGACAGTAGATGGTAGACCAGGGTAATATAGTGACAGTAGAGGGTAGACCAGGTAATATTATGACAGTAGATGGTAGACCATGGTAATAAAGTGACAGTAGAGGGTAGACCAGGGTAATATAATGACAGTAGATGGTTGACCAGGGTAATATAATGACAATAGATGGTAGACCAGGGTAATATAATGACAGTAGAGGGTAATATAATGACAGTAGATGGTAGACCTGTGTAATAGAATGACAGTAGATGGTAGACAAGGGTAATATAATGACAGTAGAGGGTAATATAATGACAGTAGATGGTAGACCAGAGTAATATAGTGACAGTAGATGGTAGACCAGGGTAATATATTGACAGTAGATGGTAGACCAGGGTAATATTATGACAGTAGATGGTAGACCATGGTAATATAGTGACAGTAGGGGGTAGAACAGGGTAATATAATGACAGTAGATGGTTGACCAGGGTAATATAATGACAGTAGATGGTAGACCAGGGTAATATAATGACAGTAGAGGGTAATATAATGACAGTAGATGGTAGACCAGGGTAATATAATGACAGTAGATGGTAGACCAGGTCAATATAATGACAGTAGATGGTATACCAGGGTAATATATAATGACAGTAGAGGGTAGACCATGGTAATCAATTGACAGTAGATGATAGACCAGGGTAATATAATGGCAGTAGATGGGAGACCAGGGTAATATAATGACAGTAGATGATAGACTGGGGTAATATACTGACAGTAGATGGTAGACCAGGGTAATATAATGACAGTAGAGGGTAATATAGTGACAGTAGATGGTAGACCAGGTTAATATAATGACAGTAAAAGGTAGACCAGGGAAATATCATGACAGTAGATGGTAGACCAGGTCAATATAATGACAGTAGATGGTATACCAGGGTAATATAATGACAGTAGAGGGTAATATAATGACAGTAGATGGTAGACCAGGGTAATATAGTGACAGTAGATGGTAGACCAGGGTAATATAATGACAGTAGAGGGTAGACCAGGGTAATATTATGACAGTAGATGGTAGACCATGGTAATATAGTGACAGTAGAGGGTAGACCAGGTAATATAATGACAGTAGATGGTTGACCAGGTAATATAATGACAGTAGATGGTAGACCAGGTAATATAATGACAGTAGAGAGGGTAATATAATGACAGTAGATGGTAGACCAGGGTAATATCATGACAGTAGATGGTAGACCAGGTCAATATAATGACAGTAGATGGTATACCATGGTAATATAATGACAGTAGAGGGGATACCAGGGTGATCTAGTGACAGTAGATGATAGACCAGGGTAATATAATGGCAGTAGAGTTTAGACCAGGGTAATATAGTGACAGTAGATGGTAGACCAGGTTTATATAATGACAATAGAAGGTAGACCAGGGTAATATAATGACAGTAGAGGGTAGACCAGGGTAATATTATGACAGTAGATGGTAGACCAGGGTAATATAATGACAGTAGATGGTAGACCAGTGTAATAGAATGACAGTAGATGGTAGACCAGGGTAATATAATGACAGTAGAGGGTAATATAATGACAGTAGATGGTAGACCAGAGTAATATAGTGACAGTAGATGGTAGACCAGGGTAATATAATGACAGTAGATGGTAGACCGGGGTAATATAATGACAGTAGATGGTAGACCAGGGTAATATAATGACAGTAGATGGTTGACCAGGGTAATATAATGACAGTAGATGGTAGACCAGGGTAATATAATGACAGTAGATGGTAGACCAGGGTAATATAATGACAGTAGATGGTAGACCAGGGTAATATAATGACAGTAGAGGGTAATATAATGACAGTAGATGGTAGACCAGGGTAATATAGTGACAGTAGATGGTAGACCAGGGTAATATAATGACAGTAGAGGGTAATATAATGCCAGTAGATGGTAGACCAGGGTAATATCATGACAGTAGATGGTAGACCAGGTCAATATAATGACAGTAGATGGTATACCAGGGTAATATAATGACAGTAGAGGGGATACCAGGGTGATCTAGTGACAGTAGATGATAGACCAGGGTAATATAATGGCAGTAGAGTTTAGACCAGGGTAATATAGTGACAGTAGATGGTAGACCAGGTTTATATAATGACAATAGAAGGTAGACCAGGGTAATATAATGACAGTAGAGGGTAGACCAGGGTAATATTATGACAGTAGATGGTAGACCAGGGTAATATAATGACAGTAGATGGTAGACCAGTGTAATAGAATGACAGTAGATGGTAGACCAGGGTAATATAATGACAGTAGAGGGTAATATAATGACAGTAGATGGTAGACCAGAGTAATATAGTGACAGTAGATGGTAGACCAGGGTAATATAATGACAGTAGATGGTAGACCGGGGTAATATAATGACAGTAGATGGTAGACCAGGGTAATATAATGACAGTAGATGGTTGACCAGGGTAATATAATGACAGTAGATGGTAGACCAGGGTAATATAATGACAGTAGATGGTAGACCAGGGTAATATAATGACAGTAGATGGTAGACCAGGGTAATATAATGACAGTAGAGGGTAATATAATGACAGTAGATGGTAGACCAGGGTAATATAATGACAGTAGATTGTAGACCAGGGTAATATAATGACAGTAGAGGGTAGACCAGGGTAATATTATGACAGTAGATGGTAGACCATGGTAATATAATGACAGTAGAGGGTAGACCAGGGTAATATAATGACAGTAGATGGTTGACCAGGGTAATATAATGACAGTAGATGTTAGACCAGGGTAATATAATGACAGTAGAGGGTAATATAATGACAGTAGATGGTAGACCAGGGTAATATAATGACAGTAGATGGTAGACCAGGGTAATATAATGACACTAGATGGTTGACCAGGGTAATATAATGACAGTAGAGGGTATACCAGGGTAATATAATGTCAGTAGAGGGTAGACCAGTGTATTCTAGTGACAGTAGATGGTAGACCAGGGTAATATAATGGCAGTAGAGTTTAGACCAGGGTAATATGGTGACAGTAGATGGTAGACCAGTGTAATACAATGACAGTAGATGGTAGAACAGGGTAATATAATGACAGTAGATGGTAGACCAGGGTAATATAATTACAGTAGACTGTAGACCCGAGTAATATAATGGCAGTAGAGTTTAGACCAGGGTAATATAGTGACAGTAGATGGTAGACCAGGTTAATATAATGACAGTAGAAGGTAGAACAGGGTAATATAATGACAGTAGATGGTAGACCAGGGTAATATAATGACAGTAGATGGTAGACCAGGGTAATATAATGACAGTAGATGGTAGACCAGTGTAATAGAATGACAGTAGATGGTAGACCAGGGTAATATAATGACAGTAGAGGGTAATATAATGACAGTAGATGGTAGACCAGAGTAATATAGTGACAGTAGATGGTAGACCAGGGTAATATAATGACAGTAGATGGTAGACCAGGGTAATATAATGACAGTAGATGGTAGACCAGGGTAATATAATGACAGTAGATGGTAGACCAGGGTAATATAATGACAGTAGATGGTTGACCAGGGTAATATAATGACAGTAGATGGTAGACCAGGGTAATATAATGACAGTAGATGGTAGACCAGGGTAATATAATGACAGTAGAGGGTAATATAATGACAGTAGATGGTAGACCAGGGTAATATAATGACAGTAGATTGTAGACCAGGGTAATATAATGACAGTAGAGGGTAGACCAGGGTAATATTATGACAGTAGATGGTAGACCATGGTAATATAGTGACAGTAGAGGATAGACCAGGGTAATATAATGACAGTAGATGGTTGACCAGGGTAATATAATGACAGTAGATGGTAGACCAGGGTAATATAATGACAGTAGAGGGTAATATAATGACAGTAGATGGTAGACCAGGGTAATATAATGACAGTAGATGGTAGACCAGGGTAATATAATGACAGTAGAGGGTATACCAGGGTATTATAATGTCAGTAGAGGGTAGACCAGTGTAATCTAGTGACAGTAGATGGTAGACCAGGGTAATATAATGGCAGTAGAGTTTAGACCAGGGTAATATTTGACAGTAGATGGTAGACCAGTGTAATACAATGACAGTAGATGGTAGAACAGGGTAATATAATGACAGTAGATGGTAGACCAGGGTAATATAATGACAGTAGATTGTAGACCAGGGTAATACAATGACAGTAGATGGTAGAACAGGTTAATGTAATGACAGTAGATGGTAGACCAGGGTAATATAATGACAGTAGATGGTAGACCAGGGTAATATAATGACAGTAGATGGTAGACCAGTGTATTAGAATGACAGTAGATGGTAGACCAGGGTAATATAATGACAGTAGAGGGTAATATAATGACAGTAGATGGTAGACCAGTGTAATATAATGACAGTCGATGGTAGACCAGAGTAATATAATGACAGTAGATGGTAGACCAGGGTAATATCATGAGAGTAGATGGTAGACCAGGTCAATATAATGACAGTAGATGGTATACCAGGGTAATATAATGACAGTAGAGGGTAGACCAGGGTGATCTAGTGACAGTAAATGATAGACCAGGGTAATATAATGGCAGTAGAGTTTAGACCAGGGTAATATAGTGACAGTAGATTGTAGACCAGGATAATATAAGGACAGTAGATGGTAGACCAGGGTAATATAATGACAGTAGATGCTAGACTGGGGTAATATATTGACAGTAGATGGTAGACCAGGGTAATATAATGACAGTAGAGAGTAATATAGTGACAGTAGTTGGTAGACCAGGTTAATATAATGACAGTAGAAGGTAGACCAGGGTAATATATTGACAGTAGATGGTAGACCAGTGTAATAGAATGACAGTAGATGGTAGACCAGGGTAATATAATGACAGTAGAGGGTAATATAATGACAGTAGATGGTAGACCAGGGTAATATAGTGACAGTGGATGGTAGACCAGGGTAATATAATGACAGTAGAGGGTAGACCAGGGTAATATTATGACAGTAGATGGTAGACCATGGTAATATAATGACAGTAGAGGATAGACCAGGGTAATATAATGACAGTAGATGGTTGACCAGGGTAATATAATGACAGTAGATGTTAGACCAGGGTAATATAATGACAGTAGAGGGTAATATAATGACAGTAGATGGTAGACCAGGGTAATATAATGACAGTAGATGGTAGACCAGGGTAATATAATGACACTAGATGGTTGACCAGGGTAATATAATGACAGTAGAGGGTATACCAGGGTAATATAATGTCAGTAGAGGGTAGACCAGTGTATTCTAGTGACAGTAGATGGTAGACCAGGGTAATATAATGGCAGTAGAGTTTAGACCAGGGTAATATGGTGACAGTAGATGGTAGACCAGTGTAATACAATGACAGTAGATGGTAGAACAGGGTAATATAATGACAGTAGATGGTAGACCAGGGTAATATAATGACAGTAGACTGTAGACCAGAGTAATATAATGGCAGTAGAGTTTAGACCAGGGTAATATAGTGACAGTAGATGGTAGACCAGGTTAATATAATGACAGTAGAAGGTAGAACAGGGTAATATAATGACAGTAGATGGTAGACCAGGGTAATATAATGACAGTAGATGGTAGACCAGGGTAATATAATGACAGTAGATGGTAGACCAGTGTAATAGAATGACAGTAGATGGTAGACCAGGGTAATATAATGACAGTAGAGGGTAATATAATGACAGTAGATGGTAGACCAGAGTAATATAGTGACAGTAGATGGTAGACCAGGGTAATATAATGACAGTAGATGGTAGACCGGGGTAATATAATGACAGTAGATGGTAGACCAGGGTAATATAATGACAGTAGATGGTTGACCAGGGTAATATAATGACAGTAGATTGTAGACCAGGGTAATATAATGACAGTAGATGGTAGACCAGGGTAATATAATGACAGTAGATGGTAGACCAGGGTAATATAATGACAGTAGAGGGTAATATAATGACAGTAGATGGTAGACCAGGGTAATATAATGACAGTAGATTGTAGACCAGGGTAATATAATGACAGTAGAGGGTAGACCAGGGTAATATTATGACAGTAGATGGTAGACCATGGTAATATAGTGACAGTAGAGGGTAGACCAGGGTAATATAATGACAGTAGATGGTTGACCAGGGTAATATAATGACAGTAGATGGTAGACCAGGGTAATATAATGACAGTAGAGGGTAATATAATGACAGTAGATGGTAGACCAGGGTAATATAATGACAGTAGATGGTAGACCAGGGTAATATAATGACAGTAGATGGTATACCAGGGTAATATAATGTCAGTAGAGGGTAGACCAGTGTAATCTAGTGACAGTAGATGGTAGACCAGGGTAATATAATGGCAGTAGAGTTTAGACCAGGGTAATATAGTGACAGTAGATGGTAGACCAGTGTAATACAATGACAGTAGATGGTAGAACAGGGTAATATAATGACAGTAGATGGTAGACCAGGGTAATATAATGACAGTAGATTGTAGACCGGGTAATAAAATGACAGTGGATGGTAGAACAGGTTAATATAATGACAGTAGATGGTAGACCAGTGTAATATAATGACAGTAGATGGTAGACCAGGGTAATATAATGACGGTAGATGGTAGACCAGTGTATTAGAATGACAGTAGATGGTAGACCAGGGTAATATAATGACAGTAGAGGGTAATATAATGACAGTAGATGGTAGACCAGTGTAATATAATGACAGTCGATGGTAGACCAGAGTAATATAATGACAGTAGATGGTAGACCAGGGTAATATAATGACAGTAGATGGTAGACCAGGGTAATATAATGACAGTAGATGGTAGACCAGGGTAATATAATGACAGTAGAGGGTAGACCAGGGTGATCTAGTGACAGTAAATGATAGACCAGGGTAATATAATGGCAGTAGAGTTTAGACCAGGGTAATATAGTGACAGTAGATGGTAGACCAGGTAATATAATGACAGTAGAGGGTAGACCAGGGTGATCTAGTGACAGTAGATGCTAGACTGGGGTAATATATTGACAGTAGATGGTAGACCAGGGTAATATAATGACAGTAGAGAGTAATATAGTGACAGTAGTTGGTAGACCAGGTTAATATAATGACAGTAGAAGGTAGACCAGGGTAATATATTGACAGTAGATGGTAGACCAGTGTAATATAATGACAGTAAATGGTAGAGCAGGGTAATATAATCACAGTAGATGGTAGACCAGAGTAATATAATGACAGTAGATGGTAGACCAGGGTAATATAGTGACAGTGGATGGTAGACCAGGGTAATATAATGACAGTAGAGGGTAGACCAGGGTAATATTATGACAGTAGATGGTAGACCATGGTAATATAGTGACAGTAGAGGGTAGACCAGGGTAATATAATGACAGTAGATGGTTGACCAGGGTAATATAATGACAGTAGATGGTAGACCAGGGTAATATAATGACAGTAGATGGTAATATAATGACAGTAAATGGTAGACCAGGGTAATATCATGACAGTAGATGGTAGACCAGGGTAATATCATGACAGTAGATGGTAGACCAGGTCAATATAATGACAGTAGATGGTATACCAGGGTAATATAATGACAGTAGAGGGGAGACCAGGGTGATCTAGTGACAGTAGATGATAGACCAGGGTAATATAATGGCAGTAGAGTTTAGACCAGGGTAATATAGTGACAGTAGATGGTAGACCAGGTTAATATAATGACAGTATAAGGTAGAACAGGGTAATATAATGACAGTAGATGGTAGACCAGGGTAATATAATGACAGTAGATGGTAGACCAGGGTAATATAATGACAGTAGATGGTAGACCTGTGTAATAGAATGACAGTAGATGGTAGACCAGGGTAATATACAACAGTAGAGGGTAATATAATGACAGTAGATGGTAGACCAGAGTAATATAGTGACAGTAGATGGTAGACCAGGGTAATATAATGACAGTAGATGGTAGACCAGGGTAATATAATGACAGTAGATGGTAGACCAGGGTAATATAATGACAGTAGATGGTAGACCAGGGTAATATAATGACAGTAGATGGTAGACCAGGGTAATATAATGACAGTAGATGGTAGACCAGGGTAATATAATGACAGTAGATGGTAGACCAGGGTAATATAATGACAGTAGAGGGTAATATAATGACAGTAGATGGTAGACAAGGGTAATATAATGACAGTAGATTGTAGACCAGGGTAATATAATGACAGTAGAGGGTATACCAGGGTAATATTATGACAGTAGATGGTAGACCATGGTAATATAGTGACAGTAGAGGATAGACCAGGGTAATATAATGACAGTAGATGGTAGACCAGGGTAATATAATGACAGTAGAGGGTAATATAATGACAGTAGATGGTAGACCAGGGTAATATAATGACAGTAGATGGTAGACCAGGGTAATATAATGACAGTAGATGGTAGACCAGGGTAATATAATGACAGTAGATGGTAGACCAGGGTAATATAATGACAGTAGATGGTATACCAGGGTAATATAATGTCAGTAGAGGGTAGACCAGTGTAATCTAGTGACAGTAGATGGTAGACCAGGGTAATATAATGGCAGTAGAGTTTAGACCAGGGTAATATAGTGACAGTAGATGGTAGACCAGTGTAATACAATGACAGTAGATGGTAGAACAGGGTAATATAATGACAGTAGATGGTAGACCAGGGTAATATAATGACAGTAGATTGTAGACCAGGGTAATAAAATGACAGTGGATGGTAGAACAGGTTAATATAATGACAGTAGATGGTAGACCAGGGTAATATAATGACAGTAGATGGTAGACCAGGGTAATATAATGACAGTAGATGGTAGACCAGTGTATTAGAATGACAGTAGATGGTAGACCAGGGTAATATAATGACAGTAGAGGGTAATATAATGACAGTAGATGGTAGACCAGTGTAATATAATGACAGTAGATGGTAGACCAGGTAATATAATGACAGTAGATGGTAGACCAGGGTAATATAATGAGTAGATGGTAGACCAGGTCAATATAATGACAGTAGATGGTATACCAGGGTAATATAATGACAGTAGAGGGTAGACCAGGGTGATCTAGTGACAGTAAATGATAGACCAGGGTAATATAATGGCAGTAGAGTTTAGACCAGGGTAATATAGTGACAGTAGATTGTAGACCAGTATAATATAAGGACAGTAGATGGTAGACCAGGGTAATATAATGACAGTAGATGATAGACTGGGGTAATATATTGACAGTAGATGGTAGACCAGGGTAATATAATGACAGTAGAGAGTAATATAGTGACAGTAGATGGTAGACCAGGTTAATATAATGACAGTAGAAGGTAGACCAGGGTAATATATTGACAGTAGATGGTAGACCAGTGTAATAGAATGACAGTAGATGGTAGACCAGGGTAATATAATGACAGTAGAGGGTAATATAATGACAGTAGATGGTAGACCAGGGTAATATAGTGACAGTGGATGGTAGACCAGGGTAATATAATGACAGTAGAGGGTAGACCAGGGTAATATTATGACAGTAGATGGTAGACCATGGTAATATAGTGACAGTAGAGGGTAGACCAGGGTAATATAATGACAGTAGATGGTTGACCAGGGTAATATAATGACAGTAGATGGTAGACCAGGGTAATATAATGACAGTAGATGGTAATATAATGACAGTAGATGGTAGACCAGGGTAATATAATGACAGTAGATGGTAGACCAGGGTAATATAATGACAGTAGATGGTAGACCAGGTCAATATAATGACAGTAGATGGTATACCAGGGTAATATAATGACAGTAGAGGGGAGACCAGGGTGATCTAGTGACAGTAGATGATAGACCAGGGTAATATAATGGCAGTAGAGTTTAGACCAGGGTAATATAGTGACAGTAGATGGTAGACCAGGTTAATATAATGACAGTATAAGGTAGAACAGGGTAATATAATGACAGTAGATGGTAGACCAGGGTAATATAATGACAGTAGATGGTAGACCAGGGTAATATAATGACAGTAGATGGTAGACCAGGGTAATATAATGACAGTAGATGGTAGACCAGGGTAATATAATGACAGTAGATGGTAGACCAGGGTAATATAATGACAGTAGACAGTAGAGGGTAATATAATGACAGTAGATGGTAGACCAGGGTAATATAATGACAGTAGATGGTAGACCAGGGTAATATAATGACAGTAGATGGTAGACCAGGGTAATATTATGACAGTAGATGGTAGACCATGGTAATATAGTGACAGTAGAGGATAGACCAGGGTAATATAATGACAGTAGATGGTTGACCAGGGTAATATAATGACAGTAGATGGTAGACCAGGGTAATATAATGACAGTAGAGGGTAATATAATGACAGTAGATGGTAGACCAGGGTAATATAATGACAGTAGATGGTAGACCAGGGTAATATAATGACAGTAGATGGTTGACCAGGGTAATATAATGACAGTAGAGGGTAGACCAGAGTAATATAATGACAGTAGATGGTAGACCAGGGTAATATATTGACAGTAGATGGTAGACCAGGTTAATATAATGACAGTAGATGGTAGATCAGGTCAATATAATGACAGTAGATGGTTGACCAGGGTAATATAATGACAGTAGATGGTAGACCAGGGTAATATAATGACAGTAGATGGTAGACCAGGGTAATATAATGACAGTAGATGGTAGACCAGGGTAATATAATGACAGTAGAGTAGACCAGGGTAATATAATGACAGTAGATGGTAGACCAGGGTAATATAATGACAGTAGATTGTAGACCAGGGTAATATAATGACAGTAGATGGTATACCAGGGTAATATTATGACAGTAGATGGTAGACCATGGTAATATATTGACAGTAGATGGTAGACCAGGGTAATATAATGACAGTAGATGGTTGACCAGGGTAATATAATGACAGTAGATGGTAGACCAGGGTAATATAATGACAGTAGAGGGTAATATAATGACAGTAGATGGTAGACCAGGGTAATATAATGACAGTAGATGGTAGACCAGGGTAATATAATGACAGTAGATGGTAGACCAGGGTAATATAATGACAGTAGATGGTAGACCAGGGTAATATAATGACAGTAGAGGGTAATATAATGACAGTAGATGGTAGACCAGGGTATTAAAATGACAGTAGAGGGTAGGCCAGGGTAATATAATGACAGTAGATGGTAGACCAGGGTTATATAATGGCAGTAGATGGTAGACCAGTGTAATATAATGACAGTAGATGGTAGACCAGGGTAATATAATGACAGTAGATGGTAGAACAGGGTAATATAATGACAGCAGATGGTAGACCAGTTTAATATAATGACAGTAGATGGTAGACCAGGGTAATATAATGACAGTAGATGGTAGACCAGGGTAATATAATGACAGTAGATATTCGACCATGGTAATATAATGACAGTAGATGGTAGACCAGGGTAATATAATGACAGTAGATGGTAGACCAGGGTAATATAATGACAGTAGATGGTAGACCAGGGTAATATAATGACAGTAGATGGTAGACCAGGGTAATATAATGACAGTAGAGGGTAATATAATGACAGTAGATGGTAGACCAGGGTAATATAATGACAGTAGAGGGTAGGCCAGGGTAATATAATGACAGTAGATGGTAGACCAGGGTAATATAATGACAGTAGATGGTAGACCAGGGTAATATAATGACAGTAGATGGTAGACCAGGTTAATATAATGACAGTAGATGGTAGACCAGGGTAATATAATGACAGTAGATGGTAGACCAGGGTAATATAATGACAGTAGATGGTAGACCAGGGTAATATAATGACAGTAGATGGTAGACCAGGGTAATATAATGACAGTAGATGGTAGACCAGGGTAATATAATGACAGTAGATGGTAGACCAGGGTAATATAATGACAGTAGATGGTAGACCAGGGTAATATAATGACAGTAGATGGTAGACCAGGGTAATATAATGACAGTAGATGGTAGACCAGGGTAATATAATGACAGTAGATGGTAGACCAGGGTAGGGTAATGACAGTAATGGTAGAGGGTAATATAATGACAGTAGATGGTAGACCAGGGTAATATAATGACAGTAGATGGTAGACCAGGGTAATATAATGACAGTAGATGGGAGACCAGGGTAATTTAATGACAGTAGATGGTAGACAGGGTAATATAATGAGAGTAGATGGTAGACCAGGGTAATATCCAGGGTAATATAATGACAGTAGATGGTAGACCAGGGTAATACAATGAGAGTAGAGGGTAAAATAATGACAGTAGAGGGGAGACCAGCGTAATATAATGACAGTAGATGTTAGAAAAGGGTAATATAATGACAGTGGAGTGTTGACCAGGGTAATATAATGACAGGCGATGGTCGAACAGGGTAATATAATGACAGTAGATGGTAGACCAGGGTAATATAATGACAGTAGATGGTAGACCAGGGTAATATATTGACAGAATATGGTAGATCAGGGTAATATAATGAGAGTAGATGGTAGACCAGGGTAATATAATGACAGTAGATGGTAGACCAGGGTAATATAATGACAGTAGATGTTAATATAATGACAGTAGATGGTAGACAAGGGTAATATAATGACAGTAGAGGGTAATATAATGACAGTAGATGGTAGACCAGGGTAATATAATGACAGTATAGGGAAGACCAGGGTAATATAATGACAGCAGATGGTAGACTGGGGTAATATAATGACAGTAGATGGTAGACCAGGGTAATATAATGACAGTAGATGGTAGACCAGGGTAATATAGTGACAGTAGATGGTAGACCAGGGTAATATAATGACAGTAGATGGTAGACCAGGGTAATATAATGACAGTAGATGGTAGACCAGGGTAATATAATGACAGTAGATGTTTGAACAGGGTAATATAATGACAGTAGATGGTATACCAGGGTAATATAATGACAGTAGATGGTAGACCAGGTAATATAATGACAGTAGATGGTAGACCAGGGTAATATTATGACAGTAGATGGTAGACCATGGTAATATAATGACAGTAGATGGTAGACCAGGGTAATATAATGACAGTAGATGGTAGACCAGGGTAATATAATGACAGTAGATGGTAGACCAGGGTAATATAATGACAGTAGAGGGTAATATAATGACAGTAGATGGTAGACCAGGGTAATATAATGACAGTAGATGGTAGACCAGTGTAATATAATGACAGTAGATGGTAGACCAGGGTAATATAATGACAGTAGAGGGTAATATAATGACAGTAGATGGTAGACCAGGGTAATATAATGACAGTAGATGGTAGACCAGGGTAATATAATGACAGTAGATGGTAGACCAGGGTAATATAATGACAGTAGATGTTTAGACCAGGGTAATATAATGACAGTAGATGGTAGACCAGGGTAATATAATGACAGTAGATGGTAGAACAGGGTAATATAATGACAGTAGATGGTAGACCAGGGTAATATAGTAGATGGTAGACCAGGGTAATATAATGACAGTAGATGGTAGACCAGGGTAATATAATGACAGTAGATGGTAGACCAGGTAATATAATGACAGTAGATGGTAGACCAGGGTAATATAATGACAGTAGAGGGTAATATAATGACAGTAGATGGTAGACCAGGGTAATATAATGACAGTAGATGGTAGACCAGGGTAATATAATGACAGTAGATGGTAGACCAGGGTAATATAATGACAGTAGATGGTAGACCAGGGTAATATAATGACAGTAGATGGTTGACCAGGGTAATATAATGACGGTAGATGGTAGACCAGGGTAATATAATGCCAGTAGATGGTAGACCAGGGTAATATAATGACAGTAGATGGTAGACCAGGGTAATATTATGACAGTAGATGGTAGACCAGGGTAATATAGTGACAGTAGATGGTAGACCAGTGTAATACAATGACAGTAGACGGTAGAACAGGGTAATATAATGACAGTAGATGGTAGACCAGGGTAATATAATGACAGTAGATGGTAGACCATGGTAATATAGTGACAGTAGAGGTAGACCAGGGTAATATAATGACAGTAGATGGTTGACCAGGGTAATATAATGACAGTAGATGGTAGACCAGGGTAATATAATGATGAGTAGTAGGGTAATATAATGACAGTAGATGGTAGACCAGGGTAATATAATGACAGTAGATGGTAGACCAGGGTAATATAATGACAGTAGATGGTAGACCAGGGTAATATAATGACAGTAGATGGTAGACCAGGGTAATATAATGACAGTAGATGGTAGACCAGGGTAATATAATGACAGTAGATGGTAGACCAGGGTAATATAATGACAGTAGATGGTAGACCAGGGTAATATAATGACAGTAGATGGTAGACCAGGGTAATATAATGACAGTAGATGGTAGACCAGGGTAATATAATGACAGTAGATGGTAGACCAGGGTAATATAATGACAGTAGATGGTAGACCAGGGTAATATAATGACAGTAGATGGTAGACCAGGGTAATATAATGACAGTAGATGGTAGACCAGGGTAATATTATGACAGTAGATGGTAGACCATGGTAATATAATGACAGTAGAGGGTAGACCAGGGTAATATAATGACAGTAGATGGTTGACCAGGGTAATATAATGACAGTAGATGGTAGACCAGGGTAATATAATGACAGTAGAGGGTAATATAATGACAGTAGATGGTAGACCAGGGTAATATAATGACAGTAGATGGTTGACCAGTGTAATATAATGACAGTAGATGGTAGACCAGGGTAATATAATGAGAGTAGACCAGGGTAATATAGTGACAGTAGATGGTAGACCAGGGTAATATAATGACAGTAGATGGTAGACCAGGGTAATATAATGACAGTAGATGGTAGACCAGGGTAATATAATGACAGTAGATGTTTGGACCAGGGTAATATAATGACAGTAGATGGTAGACCAGGTTAATATAATGACAGTAGATGGTAGAACAGGGTAATATAATGACAGTAGATGGTAGACCAGGGTAATATAATGACAGTAGATGGTAGACCAGGGTAATATAATGACAGTAGATGGTAGACCAGTGTAATAGAATGACAGTAGATGGTAGACCAGGGTAATATAATGACAGTAGGGTAATATAATGACAGTAGATGGTAGACCAGGGTAATATAATGACAGTAGATGGTAGACCAGGGTAATATAATGACAGTAGATGGTAGACCAGGGTAATATAATGACAGTAGATGGTAGACCAGGGTAATATAATGACAGTAGATGGTTGACCAGGGTAATATAATGACAGTAGATGGTAGACCAGGGTAATATAATGACAGTAGATGGTAGACCAGGGTAATATAATGACAGTAGATGGTAGACCAGGGTAATATAATGACAGTAGAGGGTAATATAATGACAGTAGATGGTAGACCAGGGTAATATAATGACAGTAGATGGTAGACCAGGGTAATATAATGACAGTAGATGGTAGACCAGGGTAATATATGACAGTAGATGGTAGACCAGGGTAATATAATGACAGTAGATGGTAGACCAGGGTAATATAATGACAGTAGATGGTAGACCAGGGTAATATAATGACAGTAGATGGTAGACCAGGGTAATATAATGACAGTAGATGGTAGACCAGGGTAATATAATGACAGTAGATGGTAGACCAGGGTAATATAATGACAGTAGATGGTAGACCAGGGTAATATAATGACAGTAGATGGTATACCAGGGTAATATAATGTCAGTAGAGGGTAGACCAGTGTAATCTAGTGACAGTAGATGGTAGACCAGGGTAATATAATGGCAGTAGAGTTTAGACCAGGGTAATATAGTGACAGTAGATGGTAGACCAGTGTAATATAATGACAGTAGATGGTAGAACAGGGTAATATAATGACAGTAGATGGTAGACCAGGGTAATATAATGACAGTAGATGGTAGACCAGGGTAATATAATGACAGTAGATGGTAGACCAGGTTAATATAATGACAGTAGATGGTAGACCAGGGTAATATAATGACAGTAGATGGTAGACCAGGGTAATATAATGACAGTAGATGGTAGACCAGTGTAATAGAATGACAGTAGATGGTAGACCAGGGTAATATAATGACAGTAGATGGTAGACCAGGGTAATATAATGACAGTAGATGGTAGACCAGTGTAATATAATGACAGTAGATGGTAGACCAGGTAATATAATGACAGTAGATGGTAGACCAGGGTAATATAATGACAGTAGATGGTAGACCAGGTCAATATAATGACAGTAGATGGTAGACCAGGGTAATATAATGACAGTAGATGGTAGACCAGGGTAATATAATGACAGTAGATAGACCAGGGTAATATAATGACAGTAGATGTTTAGACCAGGGTAATATAATGACAGTAGAGATTAATATATGACAGTAGACCAGGGTAATATAATGACAGTAGATGGTAGACCAGGGTAATATATTGACAGTAGATGGTAGACCAGGTAATATAATGACAGTAGATGGTAGACCAGGGTAATATAATGACAGTAGAGGGTAATAATGACAGTAGATGGTAGACCAGGGTAATATAATGACAGTAGATGGTAGACCAGGGTAATATAATGACAGTAGATGGTAGACCAGGGTAATATAATGACAGTAGATGGTAGACATCTACTGGTAATATAATGACAGTAGATGGTAGACCAGGGTAATATAATGACAGTAGATGGTAGACCAGGGTAATATAATGACAGTAGATGGTAGACCAGGGTAATATAATGACAGTATATGGTAGACCAGGGTAATATAATGACAGTAGATGGTAGACCAGGGTAATATAATGACAGTAGATGGTAGACCAGGGTAATATAATGACAGTAGACCATCTACTAATATAATGACATTACCCTGGTACCATCTACTGTCATTATATTACCCTGTCTACCATCTAGTCATTATATTACCTGGTCTACCATCTACTGTCATTATATTAGACCTGGTCTACCATCTACTGACATTATGGTACCAGGGTCTACTGTCATTATATTACCCTGGTCTACCATCTACTGTCATTATATTACCCTGGTCATCTACTGTCATTATATTACCTGGTCTACCATCTACTGTCATTATATTACCCTGGTCTACCATCTACTGTCATTATATTACCCTCTACTGTCATTATATTACCCTGGTCTACCATCTACTGTCATTATATTACCCTGGTCTACCATCTACTGTCATTATATTACCCTGGTCTACCATCTACTGTCATTATATTACCCTGGTCTACCATCTACTGTCATTATATTACCCTGGTCTACCATCTACTGTCATTATATTACCCTGGTCTACCATCTACTGTCACTAGATTACCATCTACTGTTATTATATTACCCTCTCCTGTCATTATATTACCATGGTCGACCATCTACTGTCATTATATTACCCTGGTCTACCATCTACTATCATGATATTACCCTGGTCTACCATCTACTGTCATTATATTAACCTGGTCTACCATCTACTGTCATTATATTACCATGGTCTACCATCTACTGTCATTATATTACCCTGGTCTACCATCTACTGTCATTATATTACCCTGGTCTACCATCTACTGTCATTATATTACCCTGGTCTACCATCTACTGTCATTATATTACCCTGGTCTACCATCTACTGTCATTATATGTACCATCTACTGGTCATTATATTACCCTGGTCTACCATCTACTGTCATTATATTACCTGGTCTACCATCTACTGTCATTATATTACCCTGGTCTACCATCTACTGTCATTATATTATCCTCTACTGTCATTATATTACCCTGGTCTACCATCTACTGTCATTCTATTACACTGGTCTACCATCTACTGTCATTATATTACCATGGTCTACCATCTACTGTCATTATATTAACCTGGTCTACCATCTACTGTCATTTTATTACCCTGGTCTACCATCTACTGTCATTATATTAACCTGGTCTACCATCTACTGTCATTATATTACCATGGTCTAACATCTACTGTATTATATTACCCTGGCCTACCCTCTACTGTCATTATATTACCCTTGTCTACCATCTACTGTTATTATATTACCTCTACTGTCATTATACTGTCATTATATTACCCTGGTCTACCATCTACTGTCATTATATTACCCTGGTCTACCATCTACTGTCATTATATTACCCTGGTCTACCATCTACTGTCATTATATTACCCTGGTCTACCATCTACTGTCATTATATTACCCTGGTCTACCATCTACTGTCATTATATTACCCTGGTCTACCATCTACTGTCATTATATTACCCTGGTCTACCATCTACTGTCATTATATTACCCTGGTCTACCATCTACTGTCATTATATTACCCTGGTCTACCATCTACTGTCATTATATTACACTGGTCTACCATCTACTGTCATTATATTACCCTGGTCTACCATCTACTGTCATTATATTACCCTGGTCTACCATCTACTGTCATTATATTACACTGGTCTACCTCTACTCTACTGACATTATATTACCCTGGTCTACCATCTACTGTCATTATATTAACCTGGTCTACCATCTACTGTCATTATATTACCATCCTGGTCTACCATCTTGTCATTATATTAACCTGGTCTACCATCTACTGTCATTATATTACCCTGGTCTACCATCTACTGTCATTATATTACCCTGGTCTACCATCTACTGTCATTATATTACCCTGGTCTACCATCTACTGTCATTATATTACCCTGGTCTACCATCTACTGTCATTATATTACCCTGGTCTACCATCTACTGTCATTATATTACCCTGGTCTACCATCTACTGTCATTATATTACCCTGGTCTACCATCTACTGTCATTATATTACCCTGGTCTACCATCTACTGTCATTATATTACCCTGGTCTACCATCTACTGTCATTATATTACCCTGGTCTACCATCTACTGTCATTATATTACCCTGGTCTACCATCTACTGTCATTATATTACCCTGGTCTACATCTACTGTCATTATATTACCCTGGTCTACCATCTACTGTCATTATATTACCCTGGTCTACCATCTACTGTCATTATATTTACCTCTACCATCTCATTATACCATCTACTGTCATTATATTCACCTGGTCTACCATCTACTGTCATTATATTGACCTGTCTACCATCTACTGTCATTATATTAACCTGGTCTACCATCTACTGTCATTATATTACCCTGGTCTACCATCTACTGTCATTATATTACCCTGGTCTACCATCTACTGTCATTATATTACCCTGGTCTACCCTACTGTCTACTGTCACTGTATTACCCTACTGTCATTATATTACCATCTACTGTCATTATATTACCTGGTCTACCATCTACTGTCATTATATTACCCTGGTCTACCATCTACTGTCATTATATTACCCTGGTCTACCATCTACTGTCATTATATTACCCTGGTCTACCATCTACTGTCATTATATTACCTGGTCTACCATCTACTGTCATTATATTACCCTGGTCTACCATCTACTGTCATTATATTACCCTGGTCTACCATCTACTGTCATTATATCTACCATCTCTGTCTTATATTACCCTACCATCTACTGTCATTATATTACCCTGGTCTACCATCTACTGTCATATTACCTGGTCTACCATCTACTGTCATTATATTACCCTGGTCTACCATCTACTGTCATTATATTACCTGGTCTACCATCTACTGTCATTATATTACCCTGGTATCTGTCATTATATTTGGTCTACCATCTACTGGTCTACCATCTACTGTCATTATATTACCCTGGTCTACCATCTACTGTCATTATATTACCCTGGTCTACCATCTACTGTCATTATATTACCCTGGTCTACCATCTACTGTCATTATATTACCCTGGTCTACTGTCATCTACTGTCATTATATTACCCATCTACTGTCATTATATTACCCTGGTCTACCATCTACTGTCATTATATTACCCTGGTCTACCATCTACTGTCATTATATTACCCTGGTCTACCATCTACTGTCATTATATTACACTGGTCTACCATCTACTGTCATTATATTACCCTGGTCTACCATCTACTGTCATTATATTACCCTGGTCTACCATCTACTGTCATTATATTACCTGGTCTACCATCTACTGTCATTATATTACCCTGGTCTACCATCTACTGTCATTATATTACCTGGTCTACCATCTACTATCATCATATTACCCTGGTCTACCATCTACTGTCATTATATTACCATCTACTGTCATTATATCTACTGTCATTATATTACCCTGGTCTACCATCTACTGTCATTATATTACCCCCTGGTCTTATATTATCTACTGTCATTATATTACCCTGGTCTACCATCTACTGTCATTATATTACCCTGGTCTACCATCTACTGTCATTATATTACCCTGGTCTACCATCTACTGTCATTATATTACCCTGGTCTACCATCTACTGTCATTATATTACCCTGGTCTACCATCTACTGTCATTATATTACCCTGGTCTACCATCTACTGTCATTATATTACCCTGGTCTACCATCTACTGTCATTATATTACCCTGGTCTACCATCTACTGTCATTATATTACCCTGGTCTACCATCTACTGTCATTATATTACCCTGGTCTACCATCTACTGTCATTATATTACCCTGTTCTACCATCTACTGTCATCATTATATTACCTGGTCTACCATCTACTGTCATTATATTACCCTGGTCTAAACTCTACTGTCATTATATTACCCTGGTCTACCATCTACTGTCACTAGATTACACTGGTCTACCCTCTACTGTCATTATATTACCCTGGTATACCATCTACTGTCATTATATTAACCTGGTCTACCATCTACTATCATTATATTACCCTGGTCTACCATCTACTGTCATTATATTAACCTGGTCTACCATCTACTGTCATTATATTACCTGGTCTACCATCTACTGGTCTACCATCTACTGTCATTATATTACCCTGGTCTACCCTCTACTGTCATTATATTATCCCTGGTCTACCATCTACTGTCATTATATTACTGGTCCATCTACTGTCATTATATTACCTGGTCTACCATCTACTGTCATTATATTACCCTGGTCTACCATCTACTGTCATTATATTACCCTGGTCTACCATCTACTGTCATTATATTACCCTGGTCTACCATTTACTGTCATTATATTAAACTGGTCTACCATCTGCTGTCATTATATTACCCTGTTCTACCATCTACTGTCATTATTATATTACCCTGGTCTACCATCTACTATCATTACCCTGGTCTACCATCTACTGTCATTATATTACCCTACCATCTACTGTCATTATATTACCCTGGTCTACCATCTACTGTCATTATATTGACCTGGTCTACCATCTACTGTCATTATATTTGGTCTACCATCCTCATCTACCATCTACTGTCATTATATTCATTATATTACCTGGTCTACCATCTACTGTCATTATATTACCCTGGTCTACCATCTACTGTCATTATATTACCCTGGTCTACCATCTACTGTCATTATATTACCCTGGTCTACCATCTACTGTCATTATATTACCCTGGTCTACCATCTACTGTCATTATATTACCCTGGTCTACCATCTACTGTCATTATATTACCTGGTCTACCATCTACTGTCATTATATTACCCTGGTCTACCATCTACTGTCATTATATTACCCTGGTCTACCATCTACTGTCATTATATTACCCTGGTCTACCATCTACTGTCATTATATTACCATGGTCTTCCATCTACTGTCATATATTACCCTGGTCTACCATCTACCATCTCCTGTCATCATATTACCCTGGTCTACCATCTACTGTCATTATATTACCCTGGTCTACCATCTACTGTCATTATATTACCTCTCTGTCATTATATTACCCTGGTCTACCATCTATTCACCCTGGTCTACCATCTACTGTCATTATATTACCCTGGTCTACCATCTACTGTCATTATATTACCCTGGTCTACCATCTACTGTCATTATATTACCCTGGTCTACCATCTACTGTCATTATATTACCCTGGTCTACCATCTACTGTCATTATATTACCTGGTCTACCATCTACTGTCATTATATTACCCTGGTCTACCATCTACTGTCATTATATTACCCTGGTCTACCATCTACTGTCATTATATTACCCTGGTCTACCATCTACTGTCATTATATTACCCTGGTCTACCATCTACTGTCATTATATTACCCTGGTCTACCATCTACTGTCATTATATTACACTGGTCTACCATCTACTGTCATTATATTACCCTGGTCTACCATCTACTGTCATTATATTACCCTGGTCTACCATCTACTGTCATTATATTACCCTGGTCTACCATCTACTGTCATTATATTACCCTGGTCTACCATCTACTGTCATTATATTACCCTGGTCTACCATCTACTGTCATTATATTACCCTGGTCTACCATCTACTGTCATTATATTACCCTGGTCTACCATCTACTGTCATTATATTACCCTGGTCTACCATCTACTGTCATTATATTACCCTGGTCTACCATCTACTGTCATTATATTACCTGGTCTATCTCTACTGTCATTATATTACCCTGGTCTACCATCTACTGTCATTATATTACCTGGTCTACCATCTACTGTCATTATATTACCCTGGTCTACCATCTACTGTCATTATATTACCCTGGTCTACCATCTACTGTCATTATATTACCCTGGTCTACCATCTACTGTCATTATATTACCCATCTCTGTCATTATATTCTGGTCTACCATCTACTGTCATTATATTACCCTGGTCTACCATCTACTGTCATTATATTACCCTGGTCTACCATCTACTGTCATTATATTACCCTGGTCTACCATCTACTGTCATTATATTACCCTGGTCTACCATCTACTGTCATTATATTACCCTGGTCTACCATCTACTGTCATTATATTACCCTGGTCTACCATCTACTGTCATTATATTACCCTGGTCTACCATCTACTGTCATTATATTACCCTGGTCTACCATCTACTGTCATTATATTACCCTGGTCTACCATCTACTGTCATTATATTACCCTGGTCTACCATCTACTGTCATTATATTACCCTGGTCTACCATCTACTGTCATTATATTACCCTGGTCTACCATCTACTGTCATTATACCCTGGTCTACCATCTACTGTCATTATATTACCCTGGTCTACCATCTACTGTCATTATATTACCCTGGTCTACCATCTACTGTCATTATATTACCCTGGTCTACCATCTACTGTCATTATATTACCCTGGTCTACCATCTACTGTCATTATATTACCCTGGTCTACCATCTACTGTCATTATATTACCCTGGTCTACCATCTACTGTCATTATTATTACTGGTCTACCATCTACTGTCATTATATTACCCTGGTATACCATCTACTGTCATTATATTAACCTGGTCTACCATCTACTGTCATTATATTACCCTGGTCTACCATCTACTGTCATTATATTACCTGGTCTACCATCTACTGTCATTATATTACCCTGGTCTACCATCTACTGTCATTATATTACCCTGGTCTACCATCTACTGTCATATTACCCTGGTCTACCATCTACTGTCATTATATTACCCTGGTCTACCATCTACTGTCATTATATTACACTGGTCTACCCTCTACTGTCATTATATTACCCTGGTCTACCATCTACTGTCATTATATTAACCTGGTCTACCATCTACTGTATATTACCCTGGTCTACCATCTACTGTCATTATATTACCTGGTCTACCATCTACTGTCATTATATTACCCTGGTCTACCATCTACTGTCATTATATTACCCTGGTCTACCATCTACTGTCATTATATTACCCTGGTCTACCATCTACTGTCATTATATTTGGTCTACCTCTACTGTCATTATATTACCCTGTCTACCATCTACTGTCATTATATTACCCTGTCATTATACCATCTACTGTCATTATATTACCCTGGTCTACCATCTACTGTCATTATATTACCCTGGTCTACCATCTACTGTCATTATATTACCCTGGTCTACCATCTACTGTCATTATATTAACCTGGTCTACCATCTACTGTCATTATATTACCCTGGTCTACCATCTACTGTCATTATATTACCCTGGTCTACCATCTACTGTCATTATATTACCCTGGTCTACCATCTACTGTCATTATATTACCTGGTCTACCATCTACTGTCATTATATTACCCTGGTCTACCATCTACTGTCATTATATTACCCTGGTCTACCATCTACTGTCATTATATTACCCTGGTCTACCATCTACTGTCATTATATTACCCTGGTCTACCATCTACTGTCATTATATTAACCTGGTCTACCATCTACTGTCATTATATTACCTACTATCATTATATTACCCTGGTCTACCATCTACTGTCATTATATTAACCTGGTCTACCATCTACTGTCATTATATTACCTGGTCTACCATCTACTGTCATTATATTACCCTGGTCTACCATCTACTGTCATTATATTACCCTGGTCTACCATCTACTGTCATTATATTACCCTGGTCTACCATCTACTGTCATTATATTACCCTGGTCTACCATCTACTGTCATTATATTACCCTGGTCTACCATCTACTGTCATTATATTACCCTGGTCTACCATCTACTGTCATTATATTACCCTGGTCTACCATCTACTGTCATTATATTACCCTGGTCTACCATCTACTGTCATTATATTACACCTGGTCTACCATCTACTGTCATTATATTACCTGGTCTACCATCTACTGTCATTATATTACCTGGTCTACCATCTACTGTCATTATATTACCCTGGTCTACCATCTACTGTCATTATATTACCCTGGTCTACCATCTACTGTCATTATATTACCCTGGTCTACCATCTACTGTCATTATATTACCCTGATCTCCCCTCTACTGTCATTATATTACCCTGGTCTACCATCTATTGTCATTATATTACCCTGGTCCCCTCTACTGTCATTATATTACCCTGGTCTACCATCTACTGTCATTATATTACCATGGTCTACCCTCTACTGTCATTATACTACCCTGGTCTACCATCTACTGTCATTATATTACCCTGGTCTACCATCTACTGTCATTATATTACCCTGGTCTACCATCTACTGTCATTATATTACCCTCTACCATCTGTCTGTCATTATATTACCCTGGTCTACCATCTACTGTCATTATATTACCCTGGTCTACCATCTACTGTCATTATATTACCCTGGTCTACCATCTACTGTCATTATATTACCTGGTCTACCATCTACTGTCATTATATTACCCTGGTCTACCATCTACTGTCATTATATTACCTGGTCTACCATCTACTGTCATTATATTACCCTGGTCTACCATCTACTGTCATTATATTACCCTGGTCTACCATCTACATTGTCACCCTATTACCATCTACTGTCTATATCTACTGTCATTATTAGGTTGGTCTGGTTGGTCTACCATCTACTGTCATTATATTACCCTCTCCATCTACTGTCATTATATTACCCTGGTCTTCCCCATCTACTGTCATTATATTACCCTGGTCTACCATCTACTGTCATTATATTACCCTGTTCTACCATCTACTGTCATTATATTACCCTCTACTGTCATGTCATTATATACCCTGGTCTACCATCTACTGTCATTATATTACCTGGTATTACCATCTACTGTCATTATATTACCCTGGTACCATCTACTGTCATTATATTTACCCTGGTCTACCATCTACTGTCATTATATTACCTGGTCTACCATCTACTGTCATTATATTACCCTGGTCTACCATCTACTGTCATTATATTACCCTGGTCTACCATCTACTGTCATTATATTACCCTGGTCTACCATCTACTGTCATTATATTACCCTGGTCTACCATCTACTGTCATTATATTACCTGGTCTACCATCTACTGTCATTATTATATTACCCTGGTCTACCATCTACTGTCATTATATTACCCTGGTCTACCATCTACTGTCATTATATTACACTGGTCTACCATCTACCATCATCTACTGTCATTATATTACCCTGGTCTACCATCTACTGTCATTATATTACCCTGGTCTACCATCTACTGTCATTATATTACCCTGGTCTACCATCTACTGTCATTATATTACCCTGGTCTACCATCTACTGTCATTATATTACCCTGGTCTACCATCTACTGTCATTATATTACCCTGGTCTACCATCTACTGTCATTATATTACCCTGGTCTACCATCTACTGTCATTATATTACCCTGGTCTACCATCTACTGTCATTATATTACCCTGGTCTACCATCTACTGTCATTATATTACCCTGGTCTACCATCTACTGTCATTATATTACCCTGGTCTACCATCTACTGTCATTATATTACCCTGGTCTACCATCTACTGTCATTATATTACCCTGGTCTACCATCTACTGTCATTATATTACCCTGGTCTACCATCTACTGTCATTATATTACCCTGGTCTACCATCTACTGTCATTATATTACCCTGGTCTACCATCTACTGTCATTATATTACCCTGGTCTACCATCTACTGTCATTATATTACCATCTACTGTCTACCATCTACTGTCATCTACTGTACCTGGTCTACCATCTACTGTCATTATATTACCCTGGTCTACCATCTACTGTCATTATATTACCCTGGTCTACCATCTACTGTCATTATATTACACTGGTCTACCCTCTACTGTCATTATATTACCCTGGTATACCATCTACTGTCATTATATTACCTGGTCTACCATCTACTGTCATTATATTACCCTGGTCTACCATCTACTGTCATTATATTACCTGGTCTACCATCTACTGTCATTATATTACCATGGTCTACCATCTACTGTCATTATATTACCCTGGCCTACCATCTACTGTCATTATATTACCCTGGTCTACCATCTACTGTACTGTTATTATATTACCCTCTACTGTCATTATATTACCTGGTCTACCATCTACTGTCATTATATTACCCTGGTCTACCATCTACTGTCATTATATTATGGTCTACCATCTACTGTCATTATATTAACCTGGTCTACCATCTACTGTCATTATATTACCCTGGTCTACCATCTACTGTCATTATATTACCCTGGTCTACCATCTACTGTCATTATATTAACCTGGTCTACCATCTACTGTCATTATATTACCCTGGTCTACCATCTACTGTCATTATATTACCCTGGTCTACCATCTACTGTCATTATATTACCTGTTCTACCATCTACTGTCATTATATTACACTGGTCTACCATCTACTGTCATTATATTACCCTGGTCTACCATCTCAAATCTACTACCATTATATTACCCTGGTCTACCATCTACTGTCACTAGATTACACTGGTCTACCATCTACTGTCATTATATTACCCTGGTCTACCATCTACTGTCATTATATTAACCTGGTCTACCATCTACTGTCATGATATTACCTGGTCTACCATCTACTCTACCATCATCTACTGTCATTATATTACCTGGTCTACCATCTACTGTCATTATATTAACCTGGTCTACCATCTACTGTCATTATATTACCCTGGTCTACCATCTACTGTCATTATATTACCCTGGTCTACCATCTACTGTCATTATATTACCCTGGTCTACCATCTACTGTCATTATATTACCCTGGTATACCATCTACTGTCATTATATTGACCTGGATCTACCATCTACTGTCATTATATTACCCTGGTCTACCATCTACTGTCATATATTACCTGGTCTACCATCTACTATCATTATATTCATTATATTACCTGGTCTACCATCTACTGTCATTATATTATCTACCATCTAGTCATATAGACTCTACTGTCATTATATTACCCTGGTCTACCATCTACTGTCATTATATTACAGTGGTCTACCATCTACTGTCATTATATTACCCTGGTCTACCATCTACTGTCATTATATTACCTGGTACTACCATCTACTGTCATTATTATATTACCCTGGTCTACCATCTACTGTCATTATATTATCTACTGTCTCATTATATTACCCTGGTCTACCATCTACTGTCATTATATTACCCTGGTCTACCATCTACTGTCATTATATTACCCTGGTCTACCATCTACTGTCATTATATTACCCTGGTCTACCATCTACTGTCATTATATTACCCTGGTCTACCATCTACTGTCATTATATTACCCTGGTCTACCATCTACTGTCATTATATTACCCTGGTCTACCATCTAATGTCATTAGATTAGACCATGTAATATACCATCTACTGTCATTATATTACCCTGACTAGTCTAGATGGTAGACCAGGTCTAATCTAATGTCAGTAGATTAGGTCTAGGGTAATATCATGATATTACCCTGGTCTACCATCTACTGTCATTATATAATGACACTGGTAGACATCTACTGTCATTATGACAGTAGATGGTAGACCATCTAATCATAATGACAGTAGATGGTCAGGGTAATATCTAATGTCATTATAGACCTGGTCTACCATCTAGGGTATTATAATTACCCTGGTACCAGGTAATATAATGACAGTAGATGGTCACCAGGGTAATATAATGACAGTAGTAATATATAGACCAGCTACAGGGTAATATAATGACAGTAGATGGTAGACCAGGGTAATATAATGTCAGTAGATTAGACCTGGTAATATAATGACAGTAGATGACCAGGGTATTACCCTGGTAACCATCTGACAGTCAGATGGTAGACCAGGTCTAATATCTAATGACAGTAGATGGTAGACCAGGTAATATGTCATTGACAGTAGATTAGACCTGGTCTACCATCTACCAGGTCAATATAATGACAGTAGATGGTAGACCAGGGTAATATAATGACAGTAGATGGTAGACCAGGGTAATATAATGACAGTCAGATGGTAGACCAGGGTAATATAATGACAGTACCCAGGGTAATATAATGACAGTAGATGGTAGACCAGGTAATATAATGACAGTAGATGGTAGACCAGGGTAATATAATGACAGTAGATGGTAGACCAGGGTAATATAATGACAGTAGATGGTAGACCAGGGTAATATAATGACAGTAGATGGTAGATGACAGTAGAGGGTAATATAATGACAGTAGATGGTAGACCAGGGTAATATAATGACAGTAGATGGTAGACCAGGTAATATAATGACAGTAGATGGTAGACCAGGGTAATATAATGACAGTAGATGGTAGACCAGGGTAATATAATGACAGTAGATGGTAGACCAGGTAATATAATGACAGTAGATGGTAGACAGGGTAATATAATGACAGTAGGGTAATATAATGACAGTAGATGGTAGACCAGGGTAATATAATGACAGTAGATGGTAGACCAGGGTAATATAATGACAGTAGATGGTAGACCAGGGTAATATAATGACAGTAGATGGTAGACCAGGGTAAATAATGACAGTAGATGGTAGACCAGGGTAATATAATGACAGTAGATGGTAGACCAGGGTAATATAATGACAGTAGATGGTAGACCAGGGTAATATAATGACAGTAGATGGTAGACCAGGGTAATATAATGACAGTAGATGGTAGACCAGGTAATATAATGACAGTAGATGGTAGACCAGGGTAATATAATGACAGTAGATAGTAGTGGCACAGGACCAATGACAGTAGATGGTAGACCAGGGTAATAATGACAGTAGATGGTAGACCAGGTAATATAATGATGGTATGGTAGACCAGGTAATATAATGACAGTAGATGGTAGACAGGGTAATATAATGACAGTAGATGGTAGACCAGGGTAATATAATGACAGTAGATGGTAGACCAGGGTAATATAATGACAGTAGATGGTAGACCAGGGTAATATAATGACAGTAGATGGTAGACCAGGTAATATAATGACAGTAGATGGTAGACCAGGGTAATATAATGACAGTAGATGGTAGACCAGGGTAATATAATGACAGTAGATGGTAGACCAGGGTAATATAATGACAGTAGATGGTAGACCAGGGTAATATAATGACAGTAGAGAGGGTAATATAATGACAGTAGATGGTAGACCAGGGTAATATAATGACAGTAGATGGTAGACCAGGGTAATATAATGACAGTAGAGGGTAGACCAGGGTAATATAATGACAGTAGATGGTAGACCAGGTAATATAATGACAGTAGATGGTAGACCAGGGTAATATAATGACAGTAGATGGTAGACCAGGGTAATATAATGACAGTAGATGGTAGACCAGGGTAATATAATGACAGTAGATGGTAGACCAGGTAATATAATGACAGTAGATGGTAGACCAGGGTAATATAATGACAGTAGATGGTAGACCAGGGTAATATAATGACAGTAGAGTAGACCAGGGTAATATAATGACAGTAGATGGTAGACCAGGGTAATATAATGACAGTAGATGGTAGACCAGGTAATATAATGACAGTAGATGGTAGACCAGGGTAATATAATGACAGTAGATGGTAGACCAGGGTAATATAATGACAGTAGATGGTAGACCAGGTAATATAATGACAGTAGATGGTAGACCAGGGTAATATAATGACAGTAGATGGTAGACCAGGGTAATATAATGACAGTAGATGGTAGACCAGGGTAATATAATGACAGTAGATGGTAGACCAGGGTAATATAATGACAGTAGATGGTAGACCAGGGTAATATAATGACAGTAGATGGTAGACCAGGGTAATATAATGACAGTAGAATAATAATGACAGTAGATGGTAGACCAGGTAATATAATGACAGTAGATGGTAGACCAGGTAATATAATGACAGTAGATGGTAGACCAGGGTAATATAATGACAGTAGATGGTAGACCAGGGTAATATAATGACAGTAGATGGTAGACCAGGGTAATATAATGACAGTAGATGGTAGACCAGGTAATATAATGACAGTAGATGGTAGACCAGGGTAATATAATGACAGTAGATGGTAGACCAGGGTAATATATGACAGTAGATGGTAGACCAGGTAATATAATGACAGTAGATGGTAGACCAGGGTAATATAATGACAGTAGATGGTAGACCAGGGTAATATAATGACAGTAGATGGTAGACCAGGGTAATATAATGACAGTAGATGGTAGACCAGGGTAATATAATGACAGTAGATGGTAGACCAGGGTAATATAATGACAGTAGATGGTAGACCAGGGTAATATAATGACAGTAGATGACAGTAGATGGTAGACCAGGTAATATAATGACAGTAGATGGTAGACCAGGGTAATATAATGACAGTAGATGGTAGACCAGGGTAATATAATGACAGTAGATGGTAGGGTAATATAATGACAGTAGTAGACCAGGGTAATATAATGACAGTAGATGGTAGACCAGGGTAATATAATGACAGTAGATGGTAGACCAGGGTAATATAATGACAGTAGATGGTAGACCAGGGTAATATAATGACAGTAGATGGTAGACCAGGGTAATATAATGACAGTAGATGGTAGACCAGGGTAATATAATGACAGTAGATGGTAGACCAGGTAATATAATGACAGTAGATGGTAGACCAGGGTAATATAATGTCAGTAGAGGGTAGACCAGGTAATATAATGACAGTAGATGGTAGACCAGGGTAATATAATGACAGTAGATGGTAGACCAGGGTAATATAATGACAGTAGATGGTAGACCAGGGTAATATAATGACAGTAGATGGTAGACCAGGGTAATATAATGACAGTAGATGGTAGACCAGGGTAATATAATGACAGTAGATGGTAGACCAGGTAATATAATGACAGTAGATGGTAGACCAGGGTAATATAATGACAGTAGATGGTAGACCAGGGTAATATAATGACAGTAGATGGTAGACCAGGGTAATATAATGACAGTAGATGGTAGGGTAATATAATGACAGTAGATGGTAGACCAGGGTAATATAATGACAGTAGATGGTAGACCAGGGTAATATAATGACAGTAGATGGTAGACCAGGGTAATATAATGACAGTAGATGGTAGACCAGGGTAATATAATACAAGTAGATGGTAGGGTAATATAATACAGTAGATGGTAGACCAGGGTAATATAATGACAGTAGATGGTAGACCAGGTTAATATAATGACAGTAGATGGTAGACCAGGGTAATATAATGACAGTAGATGGTAGACCAGGGTAATATAATGACAGTAGATGGTAGACCAGGGTAATATAATGACAGTAGATGGTAGACCAGGGTAATATAATGACAGTAGATGGTAGACCAGTGTAATAGAATGACAGTAGATGGTAGACCAGGGTAATATAATGACAGTAGATGGTAGACCAGGGTAATATAGTGACAGTAGATGGTAGACCAGGGTAATATAATGACAGTAGATGGTAGACCAGGGTAATATAATGACAGTAGATGGTAAGACCAGGGTAATATAATGACAGTAGATGGTAGACCAGGGTAATATAATGACAGTAGATGGTAGACCAGGGTAATATAATGACAGTAGATGGTAGACCAGGGTAATATAATGACAGTAGATGGTAGACCAGGGTAATATAATGACAGTAGATGGTAGACCAGGTAATATAATGACAGTAGATGGTAGACCAGGGTAATATAATGACAGTAGATGGTAGACCAGGGTAATATAATGACAGTAGATGGTAGACCAGGGTAATATAATGACAGTAGATGGTAGACCAGGGTAATATAATGACAGTAGACCAGGTAATATAATGACAGTAGGTAAGACCATACAGTAGGGTAGACCAGGTAATATAATGACAGTAGATGGTAGACCAGGGTAATATAATGACAGTAGATGGTAGACCAGGTAATATAATGACAGTAGAGTAGACCAGGGTAATATAATGACAGTAGATGGTAGACCAGGGTAATATAATGACAGTAGATGGTAGACCAGGGTAATATAATGACAGTAGATGGTAGACCAGGGTAATATAATGACAGTAGATGGTAGACCAGGGTAATATAATGACAGTAGATGGTAGACCAGGGTAATATAATGACAGTAGATGGTAGACCAGGGTAATATAATGACAGTAGAGGGTAGACCAGGGTAATATAATGACAGTAGAGGGTAGACCAGGGTAATTAATGACAGTAGATGGGGACCAGGGTAATATAATGACAGTAGATGGTAGACCAGGGTAATATAATGACAGTAGATGGTAGACCAGGGTAATATAATGACAGTAGATGGTAGACCAGGGTAATATAATGACAGTAGATGGAAGACCAGGTAATATAATGACAGTAGATGGTAGACCAGGGTAATATAATGACAGTAGATGGTAGACCAGGGTAATATAATGACAGTAGATGGTAGACCAGGGTAATATAATGACAGTAGATGGTAGATATAATATAATGACAGTAGATGGTAGACCAGGGTAATATAATGACAGTAGATGGTAGACCAGGGTAATATAATGACAGTAGATGGTAGACCAGGGTAATATAATGACAGTAGATGGTAGACCAGGGTAATATAATGACAGTAGATGGTAGACCAGGGTAATATAATGACAGTAGATGGTAGACCAGGTAATATAATGACAGTAGATGGTAGACCAGGTAATATAATGACAGTAGATGGTAGACCAGGGTAATATAATGACAGTAGATGGTAGACCAGGGTAATATAATGACAGTAGATGGTAGACCAGGGTAATATAATGACAGTAGATGGTAGACCAGGGTAATATAATGACAGTAGATGGTAGACCAGGGTAATATAATGACAGTAGATGGTAGACCAGGGTAATATAATGACAGTAGATGGTAGACCAGGGTAATATAATGACAGTAGATGGTAGACCAGGGTAATATAATGACAGTAGATGGTAGACCAGGTAATATAATGACAGTAGATGGTAGACCAGGGTAATATAATGACAGTAGATGGTAGACCAGGTAATATAATGACAGTAGATGGTAGACCAGGGTAATATAATGACAGTAGATGGTAGACCAGTGTAATATAATGACAGTAGATGGTAGACCAGGGTAATATAATGACAGTAGATGGTAGACCAGGGTAATATAATGACAGTAGATGGTAGACCAGTGTAATATAATGACAGTAGATGGTAGACCAGGGTAATATAATGACAGTAGATGGTAGACCAGGGTAATATAATGACAGTAGATGGTAGACCAGGGTAATATAATGACAGTAGCAGGTAAAATAATGACAGTAGATGGTAGACCAGGGTAATATAATGACAGTAGATGGTAGACCAGGGTAATATAATGACAGTAGATGGTAGACCAGGGTAATATCATGATAGTAGATGGTAGACCAGGGTAATATAATGACAGTAGATGGTCGACCATGGTAATATAATGACAGGAGAGGGTAATATAATAACAGTAGATGGTAGACCAGGGTAATATAATGACAGTAGAGGGTAGGCCAGGGTAATATAATGACAGTAGATGGTAGACCATGGTAATATAATGACAGTAGATGGTAGACCAGGTTAATATAATGACAGTAGATGGTAGACCAGGGTAATATCATGATAGTAGATGGTAGACCAGGTTAATATAATGACAGTAGATGGTATACCAGGGTAATATAATGTCAGTAGAGGGTAGACCA